>NC_087471.1:9136953-9436953 GCF_036321535.1 Camelus dromedarius
CAGCTTAGATCTGCACAGCCACACTTTCCGGCAAACAAGCCCCCGCACGTGTGAAGACACCCACAGATACACCCGATGCATAAGCCCAGGTCCCTGCTTTCTTCTTCCGAGCTCTGAAACTGGGACTATGAGCAAGAGGACGTATTCAAAAGGGGAAAAACTGAGCTGGCTTTGGGAACACAGATCATAAAGCCCTATGACTCTGGGTATGAAAGAATGTGTAAGCCCAGGCAGGCTCTCCGTGCACATCTGGTTTTCCCTTTTATGCTTCTGTGATTTCTATGACACAGGAAATCCATTCTGGAACAACCTTGTCTGCTTTCTAGTGAGTACATAAAAAATGGGGATTAAAAGTATGTTTATCTCACTGTTCAGGGCAGGAAGATAAAATCCAGAACAGGACCAATTTGAGGCGGAACCGACTGCAGCTTCACCCTCCATTGTGCCCCAAGGGAGGTGCTAGTAACTGAGACCAGAGGAATGAGAGGCCAAGGGAAGAATGTCTGCACAGGCTTCAGACTCTCTAGACATGCCTCTCATGCTGAAACATACCAGGTACTGGAAAGTACCACGTGGTGAAAATACCAGTTCGGTCAACTCAACAGATACTTTTGGAGCAGCTCCCAATATCACTGGGAGTCCTTCTCTGTTCGGCCTCCAACCTTTGTAAAAAGTCCTTAAAATGAGTTGAAGCCTCCAGCTTTCCTGCCCCATAAGGGAGATAGCACAGAGCTGTTTAAGAGTTAAGCAACAGTAAATAAGATGGAAAAGGACAAGAAAACTTAGACTGTGAAGGTGAAAAGAGGACCAAGCTATACCCAGTGGGGGTGGGGGTGGGGTAGGGGAAGTCATCCCCCCAACCCAGATGACAAATGTTGCTAGGAAAACAGATTGGAGGCCAGCCAAAGAAATAAACAAGAGCTCCAGCAAAGGCAGGACAACCAGCAAGAAGCAAAGAAGTGCCAGAAAAGTGGGTGTTGTCAATGCACGTCCATGCCACCCCCTATTTTAGTTTCTTGGGTTCTGGTCAACAATAATAATGCCTTTTTCTGCCCCATGTTTTTGGACATGTGATTTTGCTCTTAAGCCTTCTATTTTTATTTTCCCACCCATGGCGGCAGTGCTCTGCCCACCCCCACCCCCCGCCCCTGTCTCCCACAGAAGGGGCTGATGGCCTTTTCTCTGGAAAACATACCAGAGTTCCATTTTGCCAAGCTGTTAAACTGTATCCCATCAAATGTCTGCCATGTTGTCCACTAGCCCCATGGCAGCATTCTGCCACTCTGCCTTCTCCTTCTGCAAGACCAAACACCTGCCCAAGACAGGTGTGCCTGCCACCACCCAGACCACCCAGATGGTCAAGAATGGCCCAGACCCTGTCTAACTCCTCTACGGGGGAAGGAGCACCTAGGGGTACCACAGTTCTGGACAAGTAACAAACAAAGGGCACAGGACGATCTGCACCCACCATACATACTGTGGGATGACAGCACCATGAAACACTAGGAAATACTGACAATCTCCACCCAGCCAAGCCAGTGATGTGCTAACTAACCATTGCCCAGGATTGAGGGTGATTAACTGAATGACTTCTTGACAAACAGAATGGAAAAAAAAAATTATTTAAGCCCACGAACCCATAAGCCAATCAGACAAAAACTCAAATATAAAAGCTTCTTTCTAAAAAGCATTTTAATGGCTGCCAATCATTTTATGACCATTTCTGGCTCTTCTGAATGGAAGAGTAGCCACTGCTCCCTAATTGTATCAGACATCTTACTGTACGTGCAGTCAGCACAGTTTCTTTACCTCCATCACAGGCTGGCCTCCATCACTACCCAGTGGGATATGCAACTTCACAAGACCCGCCTATAAGACACTAGAGGCAAAAGGGGGTTGATGCACACTATTGAATTCCCTCTGGTGTTTGGGTATAGATATCAAGGTCTGAAACTTAGATTCTCCTTCAAATTTAATTTTTCCGAGTTGAAATCATTTACCAACAAAAAGTTTCTCTTCTTTCCACAGACCTGCCTAAATGAACTTAGATGAAAAGAGTGAACCTTCCTGACCTTTGGCTTTCTGAAAAAAAGTCAATCAAACATGTGCCCAGGAAACCTATAATCTTACCTTGATAATATAGCCATATACTCACCATACTGATTCTCTTAACCTACAATTCACCTAGCTTTAGACCACATCCTGCCTTCATAATCCTTATAATACATTAGAGGAGAAATCCTGTGAATTAAGAAAATCCTGTTCAATTACCCTTTTGTATTATCCACCTGGGAGCACTCTGACTTTCCAACATTTGTTTTAGACATGGCCACGCACAACCTTCTCACTATAAACTGTTGAATCACCAAAACCCAACCTTCTCCATCTGACAGTATAATTGATTGCCTCTCAGATCACCCCTGACAAGCTTTAAATGACTCCTGAGGGCAAAAGAAATGTCTAGCAACTGGGTTTTCAGTCATTTCCCACCCCAACATGGGAGTGAGATCTGCCATATATAAGAACCAGACTTCTATCCACTCCCAGATCATCCTGGGCTATTATTCTTCTGGTATTTCTCTTCTTCCTTCATGGATTACCTCCCAATCCAAACTAATCACCCAAAGAGCTTTGAAATTCACTAGCTAATAACTTGATGATACTAAGAGTCAAAACGGCAGGAAAATCATTTCTATCATGTACTTTAGCATCCGCTGGCCCCATAGCCAACATGCTAACCCACCACTTGATAAACGGAAGTTATCATTGTTACTCTGATTTCTTCTGTGCATTGGGAAAGATGCAGGAGGTGAGATGCTACAGCATCTTCAGTTAACTGGAGGGGGGGGGTGTGGAAATGCTGATAGCAGACTCATGAGGTCTGGGTGACACAGCCAGGAGAAAAACAAATTCAATTCAAGGAAGTCTCAAAAAGTAATGTAAGTCTTTGTTAACATCTTCTTTAGGAGGAACCAAGGAGGAATTTCATCTCAACACACAACAAAGCTTCCAAAAATCCTCTTTTCAAACTTCTGTCCCTCCAAATTCTAACCCCATCACAGCTGTTTTTCTCCCTTTCTCCTCCTTCTCTTCCACTGCCCTCAACCTCGTTCTCCTGGTCTCCTTACTACCCTTTCCTCTCTTTCTCCTCCTTCCTCAAGTGGAAAAATAGCCTGTGCCTGACTTCTGTCTCTTAACTTTGTCAAAGAACTAGCAGCTGACCGGGCTAGCCAAGAATCCTCCTGCTGGAAGTCAGGAAGTGGCAACGGATTGGTATTGTATACATTTACATTTAATTTTTTTTCTTTTCTTCTTCTCATGACGGCAGTATCAGACCAGTTCCAATCTCTCTGGTGCCGCTAGGATTTTATCTCCAGACCCTTAGAGTAGCTGACAGAGGATGTGAAGGACCATCCTTCCCTGCTCTCCTTGGACCACTGGCCACCTTTTGCTCAGTGACCTACCTAGCTTTTCATCACCAGAATTGTTTAGGAGGAAGAAGAGACTCTTCTGTCAGGGACTCCATCTGTCTCTAAGATCCTGTGATTCCTAAGACCCCTGCCTCTTGTGGTTCAGTTATCTTGTCTTTTTCATTGCTTCTCTAAAACTGACCCCTCCCCTTCCCATGCTTCAGCCTGAACCAGCTGATAGAGTGGTTGTTACTGAAGCCACATTCTTTACCATTTCACTCAAAGCCTTCTAAGAATCTCATCTCAAAAATCTCAGTCTTATCCTCTTCATGATTCAGACTGCCACAATGGCCCAAGGTTAAATGTTATCTCCCCGACTTCTAATTTGGGTTTATTGGCTTGTGTCTTATTTATTGTACAATAATATTAAGGAAGAATTACATTTTCTTCTGTCTACCCCTATCTATGGGACTCAAACTTGGTATGACTCATGGGAACCAGAATACTTAATAAGTGATAGTTGTGGCCAGCACCCAACTTCCATTATTTTCTAAGAGATAAATAAATAATACTGTGCCAAACTTATTAGTCAGGCCTCTCTTTAGAGACAAGTGACAGGAACTCAATTCATGCTAGCTTAAGCAAAAAAATGAATTTGTTGGCTCACTTAGCTGGGAAATCCAGGAGTTTGTACTGGCCATAGACATAGCCAGACCCCAGGTTTAGACAAAGTTGTCAGGGTTTGTGCTCTAAATCTCTCGTTTCTGCTTACTCCCTCTTATCAGCCCCTTCTTTCTTACTTCAACAGAGCTCCTCCCCCCACCCCTGCCAACCCCTCCAAAAAGAGCTTCCTTCATACACTTGGAAAGCCTGTTGCTGGCAACTACCAACTATGACATCCCAATTTAGCAACACTAGCAGAGGACAAAATTTTCCCTCTTCGTATTCACATATTAGTTCCAGGGAAAGACTCTAATTGATTCTGCTTAGTTAAAATGCCCTGCTTTGGACTACTATTGCCAGAGGGATGAGTTACTGTGATTTTGAGCCTAAATAAAATTACAGGGAAAAGAGGACTGACGTCTCAAGGGAATGACTGCCCGACAGAGAAACCACATGCCTCGGCTCCAATACACCAATGGGAGGGAGGGAAAGAAGGACAGCATTTGGGAGTCCCAGGACGCATGTTTCTGTGCTTTTAACAGCTGGGTGATTTCTCAAAAGCCACTTCGTCTTGCTGAGCCTCCATTCCTCGGGTGTAAAATAGTTACACGGTATTACTAGAACAATATTAAAGTATATGTTACAGTATCTCTGAGTGGTACCAGGTGACTTTCAGATAATGGAAAACCGACTTAATTGAGGAAGGCATCGCAACAGTGCCCGCCGTCCTCTATTTTTATACAAATACATTTATGGAGCAATTTACATTTTACAAAAAGCTTTTTAATCTATCATACAAATTGGAAAAATGAAGTTCAAGCGGCTAGAGTGCCGAGAATATAAAGTAAAATTAACTTATTTGTGTAACTGTAGCCACACGCAGACACGCAAAATATGTGACGATACTGCAACTGAATCATTTCCTGGATTAAGAAAAGTGGCAGAGACTCGCTCCGGGACAACACACACGCAGACATCCATCCCGTAAGGCAGGCATCCTAGAAGCACGTCCGCACAGCCCTTCTCCTCCGGGGAGCCCACTCTCGGTTCAAGGAATTTTAGAGCTGCAAAGGATTGCGGCCTCCACCAACTAGTGAGTGTGTGCTTGTGCTTGTGCGTGTGTGTGTGTAGAGAAGAGGCGGGGAGAGGGGGGGCGGGAGGTGGCGGACACCGAACAAGCTAGGACGTTCAAAACACACACATCAAAAAAAAAAAAAAAAAAAGTCCTGGGCGTCTTTAGCTAGACCCTTCCAGGAACACAGCGGCCTTGGCACCCTCGCTGCAGTCCCGCCTTCCGCCCCTCCTCCGCCCCGCTCCCGCTCCGGCGGCTCGTAAATCCAGCCCCGCATTTTCCCGGCCGCCCTCCCGCCCTTCGGGTTAAAGCTCCCCCGCCAGGAGTAAACAAGCAGCCCGACAGGCAGCCAGTAGGACCGGCCCCCTCTCCCCGTTTCCTGCGCCAGCCCCAGCAACAGGCCCCGCCCTTCGCGACAGGCCCCGCCCCGCGCCGTCCGCCCTCCTCCCCCAGCTCGCGGCGTGCAGCGTCCGCCGGCCCCGGCCGGGTCCGGGCAGCGGGCCCAGTCCCCAGCCCGCCCCCGAGCCTCCTCCCTCGGGACCCCGCGCCCCGCCCGCGTGCCCCCAACTCGCGCCGAGGGAGGGTGCGTGGCGCACACGTGACTCGTGTTGTGGGCGGAGCCTGCGCGGGCCCTGGTGGCGGCTGCGGCCGGGAGGGCGGGGCGGGCCTGGCCTCGCCTCCCTCACTCCCCCGAGCCCGCCCGGGCCGCGGCCCGCCGCCAGCCGCCTGCCCCTCCTCCGGGCCGGCTGGGGCCCCGCTCTGGCCCCTCGCCCAGCGAGCGCTGCGCTAGGCCGCCCGGCGAGCGCTGCGCTAGGCCTCCCAGCGACTTTGCCGCTGTTGCTGTTCCTGCTCGCGCAGCCCGGCCATGGGGCTCGCCCCCGACCCCTCGCCCGCAAGTCCCCACGCTGCGGAGCCTGTGAAGTTTCCGGCCCGGTCCACAGAACCCTGCAGCCTCCCAGCCCCCTGCTGCATAAACACACCGCCTTCCTGCCTCCACCCGCAGAGACGTCCTCCTGCACACAGACCCGTATTGTACTGTCTTCCCACACCTCTTCATTCATTACTTCCCCGTAATCGGAACGTTGGAGGGACCCACGAGCTCACCCGACCCAGCACCCTTCCTTTTCTCTTACTTTGAAGGCGGGGAAACGAGGTTCTAAAAGGTGAACGGATTTCCTAGACCTGTAACTAAGACCAGACCTCCTGTTGCCAGGGCCTTCTCTCTACCCAGATCCTTTCCTGCAATTCAGGGTCAAACTGACTACCCTGAACCGGTAGTTCCAGCCTTGGTTATCACTTAAACACCGTCCGGATCTTAACCCCCCGGAAAAATGTATCTGCCCTCTACCTTCTGTCTGTCTCAAGGTAGCTCCAGGAAATAGATCAGAGCTGGCAGAAAAGAAAACCTTTACCAAGAGGCAGTTACACCTAGAGGCTGGGAAAGTGGAAGTGGAGCCTGGTAGCCAGGATTCGCATTCTAGCCCTGCCACCTACTAGGTATCCTGGGCAAGTCATTTGACTTCTCACTGCCTCCAGTTCCTCCTTTGTAAATCGAGGATAATGACACTACCTGCCTCGCAGAGACCTTGTGAGGATTAAATGAGTGAATATAAGTAAAGTGGTTAAGACAATCAACATATATTAAAGCCATCAAAAAATCACTCTGGGCTAGCCACCATGCTGAGTTTCTTTATGTCCTATCCCTCTTTCCTGATGCCTCCCTCCCTATATTGCAGCCAGATTAATCTATCAGGCCAGGCTCAGCTTTAGAAGACTGGCTTCAGGCTCCAGCAGATAGTGACTGGAAGGGCAGAGGCAGGGGAGCCATGCTGGCTGGGGCCTCCCCAGGTTGACTGCAGCACAGCTGACTTCAAAGCCAAGTGGAACAGGATGTGTGCAGAGTGAGGACGGAGGCAGGGAGCTTCTGAGCAATGCCCTTCCAGGCTGTGCATGGTGGGGGATCATACAGGGAGACAGGTGGGATTCAGAGATGAGATCCAAACAGTGCAGTAGGGAGACAAAAGCCACTACCAGCCAGAATGTCAGACAGATACTCCACCAGTTCCTGACCTTCTAGCTCCTGACTCCTCACTGAATAAATTCCACAAGTGAGTACCTGCATCTGGTCCTCCCTTGAAAGTTTCCTGAGAGTAAGCTCTGTGCTTTGTTCTCTTTTTTTTTATCTTTTAGCACCCAGCTCAGTGCTTTGGGAATAAGTGATCAACAAATGTTTGAATGTTGTTTTTCTTTTTTTAGTGAAATTATAATATACAAGTCACTGAGCTGGGCCTTGTGCAGAAGGTCTTCATTTTAAGAAAAAGGATCTCAGAGTTTCCCTATCCAACCCCCTTCACGTCAGAGTTAATTTGCCCTGGGGTTAAACAGCGAGTCAGAAACAGAAGCCAAGTCTCTGCTTCTGGTCTGATGTTATTTCCCTGACATTGCACTGAACTTACAACGCAATTGGAAGGAAAAATAACCTCCCTAAGAACTACAGAACAAAATAAGGCAGTGTGTGGTTAAGGTCTGAATGCAGGGTACAAATGGGGGAGTGGTAGAAGCTGAGAGGGCTAGAATCCCCAGGGCCTGGGATCAGGAAGAATAATGCTCACTGCAGGAGAGGGCTTGAACTCGTCCTAAGGATGGGCAGGATTCAGGACTGTGGAAAGGAGACACAATTCCTGGCCTTCCCTGAGGCCAGGGTAGATATTTAAAGGTCAGTGAAGAAACCAGTCTGGTTAGAAGAGAGGTTTGGGTTGGGTTGTACTAGGGAAAAAACAAAATGTTAAGAGGGTTAAGCTGAGATCTGGGGAAATTTCAAATACCAGGATACCTTAGTCTGTGGATAATTGGGAACCCCTGAAAATAGACATTGAGCTAGGCGCTGCACCAAGACAAGACACCAGGCAAATATCTGCCAACTTGGTCTGATTTGCATCTTTTGTAGACGGTTGCTGGCCATATATGTGCATTTACTTAATTTACCCACACACGAAGGAAACTCTACCAACCAGCTTGTCTATATTTACTTTGTCTCCAAATACATATGATATCTGTGTGGGAGCAGAGGAAAGAGAGGGAGATTGAAAGATTTGTGTGCCTGCACTAGACCAGGCACTTTCATCTGTGATATCTCATGTAACCCTCAGTCTTGTGGGCTGTGGGTTTCATTCCTCCAGGAACACCAGAGATGGTAAGTGACTTGCCCAGATCACAGAGCCAGGAAGTGGTGAAGCTGGAATTCAGACTCAGCTTCGATGCCGAAGCCCTTTCCAATGAGAAGATACAGGAATTGTGTTCCCACTCTCAGGTTCCTTCTTAAGGTCAAGTGTGGAGATGACCAGCTAGGCTCACATTTCCAGGAGTGCTTTCTCATCCCTGGTTTTCTGTTCTTATCTTTAGAAGGAAATTTCCGTTTTGTGTCTTTAGAGGCAGACAAAGCTGATTCCATTCCACCCCTTACTAGGTGGTGACCGAGGCAGATTTGCTGTGAAGCTAATGAATCTTAAGCACCAGGACCCCTCCTTGCATAAGCTCCTGGGAAGCCCTCTGCCCAACTGTGAATCCCTAATTGTGCATTATTGTCTGTAGAGGGTTCCAACAATTGTATAAGCTTCAGGCTCCATAAAACCTGGATTTGCCCCATCTGGATGACCTTCATCAAGTTACTTTCTGAGACTTAATTTCCTTGTCTGAATAAAATCATCCTAGACTCTGGCCTACCAGCTAAATGTCCAGTTGACGCATAGTACCAGAGGTGCTGAAATAACTTAAAGAGCCTGATCTCACCTGGCCTTACACCTAAGGCCAAGGTTCACAGAGAACCCAGGCCAAAAGAAATACCTACTGGGTCCATTTATCAAGCAGTTAGGCACAAACAAAAATTTAGTAAGTATTTATGTTCTAACAAGTTAGTGGTTATTGGCAAAAATAATGCACGCTGAGGAGACGGTATATAGCTCAGTGGTAGAGTGTGTGCTTAGCATGCACGAGGTTCTGGGTTCAACCCCCAGTACCTCCATTTAAAATAATAATAATAAAAAATACAAATAAATAAATGAACCCAATTACCTCCCCCCTCAAAAGTAACGCACATAAATTGAAAGAAACTGACATTTTTATATTATTCTTAAATAACTACAATGACTTTCTAATGAAGTGCACTGCAAACTTCTCAAACCTTGGAATCAGATTGTCCACAGCCACCCTCATTTCCTTTTCCCCACCAATCATCTCTTTAACACAGCATCCACGAGAAACCCAACTCCCTAAAGACAGGATGGCACTGAAAGGAATGTAATGCAATTTTATGTTGAAATTGTGGATTTCCTTTAACTAGTAATGCATGCAATGTGTAACTGATGTTACACAGCACTGTGTTTCCTTTAACAATTTAAAATATCCCAAGGTGCCCTGGTGAATTTTCTGCAGCACCCTGGGGTGACTTGGCACACCATTTGGGAACCATAGGATTAAGGACCATGTTAGAGACTATTTCAGGAAGCAACCAGAGGGCAGAAGAGTTCTCTCTCATAGAACAGAAGAGAGGGAACCACCAGTACCCTTGTTCAAGGTCCGCCAGAGTGTTGTCACTCAGCCAATCCCAGGATATCCTCCAGAAGTTGCTCTTCCTGCTGGCTCTCCACTCTCGGCTGTGGCAATTTACATGACATTAGCAATGCAGGGGAGAATGGTGGTTTGTTGGGAGGCCTGGGCTCCAGTTCCAGATCTGCCACTTGGGAGGTCCAACACCTTGACCATCACTTCTTCTTTCCAAAGTCTCTTCCAGCTTTAAATATGTGTGAATCTATGAATCTACCCTCAAGCTTTCTCCTGAGAAGCCCAAGTTTTTGATGAACTTGATTTTTAAGTTGGCCTCATAAGAGTAGGAAGGAAAGAAAGAGTTCTACTGGACACATTCTATGTGCTAGGAAGCTGGGGAATGTGCCATCTTTAAATCAAATAAAAATCCATTTTCACATCAGGCAAGTTTATGAAAAGACAGAAGAAAGAACAACAACAAAAAGCTCTGTGCAGGGGGGCTTGTGGAGTGATGGAAGTGGGTCTGAATGCAAGTAACTGGGTGTGTTCCATTTGGGAAAACACATCAAAATGTACACTTTTGATATTTACATCTCTCTCTCTCTCTATATATATATATATATTATACTTACAAAAAGAGAGGAAAGCAAATTGAAGAATTATATAAATTGCACAAAAATACAACACAAATGATGCTATTCAAATTAAAAAACAAGAAACAAACCCTAACAATGAATTGTAAAGGTGTCAGTATGCTGTATGTTTGTGGTAAGGTATTGAAATCAATTTTCAGTCATTTGAAAAACAAAATAAAAGAAAGCTCTTGCCAGCTCTAAGGAAGCTTTAAGACTTGGGCCAAGAGGACGGAGGTGCCATTCCTTCTGTTTACGCTATGGTAGGATTTTTGACAGGTTCTCCTTGGTACCTGCTCTTCTCCCTGTGACACTGGGAGGGTCAGACGCTTGGCCAGTGCAGACCTGTTAAAAAGGCAGCTTATCAGGATATTTTGCTGAGTTAATCTAGGCAAAATCCACATTTCTCAAGAATTCAGGATTGGCTAAACAATCCCGAGTACCTGAAAGACAGAGGCCTCTGCTCAATCTAAGGGCACACCTGGTGGTCACCTGCTCTGACGGTGAAGCTAACAGAGGAGAGCCCAGAGCCACGGGAACAGCCAGTGAGCAGAGGCTGCAGGAAACACTGGACACCGGTGTCTTGGCCTTGGTGACTCAGCTAGCAGACTGACCCGAGCACCTTCTCTTTACAATGATAAGTAGACAATGGATAAGGTCCCTTCTAGCTTGAAAATTCAATCACACTGTGATTTAGTGATGCTAAGAGAATGGTTAATAGTCTTAAGGAATCCCCAAATAAGTCCACTCTGGAAAGAATAAAGTGGTCTTTAAAAACATCACCAGGCCAGTGGCCCAGATGGGAGATGCAAGGGAAATACATGAATATAACTAACTTCAAAGATGAGGGCAGAACAGGAGGCTCTAGGTGCAGCAGGAATGAGCTGAATTTATGGGGCTAGGAGGCCAGCTTAATGGACAGAGTACAGTAAAATCATGTGATGACGGATTAGCAGCCAAATAGAAGTCAACATGAAAAGTGGTTGCTGCTGCTTTATGTTTTGATCCCATCAGGGCTATGATTGGGTTTAGAATTTAAGAAAAAGTGCAGATCTTGTTTGGATTCACTCTCTCCACTGGTACAAAGGCAGAAGAGAGAAAGCAACACATGCTACCAGTTACAGGGTATCAAGGAATCAGACGAACCACTCTGACTTCATCCGTAAAATGAGGGCCATAATACTACCTTCCTCAAAGGGTGATGATGACCTAACACTCAGAGCATGCAAGCTGGTTATTTATTCTTATAACACAATGCCGAAGCTCCAAAAAGTCTTGCCAGGCAGTCCTGAATGGAGAGGCACTCAGTTTTCCAAGAGATTCTTTTTTTACCCCTCTCTCGGCATTTTGCCTTTACCTTTATTATAGCACTTGTCCATTTAAATTTTAATTGTTTGTGGGATGAGGTGAGAGTGAGGTTATTTGTATGCACAATGTTGCTTCTTTTCTAATTTATTTTATTCTCTAAGGCTTTAGCTCTATGGGACTTATTTTTTTAGTTGAAAGATATTTGACATATAACATTGTGTAAGTTTAAAATGTACAACACGTTGATTTGATACATTTACATATTGCAATATGATTGCAATTGTAGCATTGGCTAGTACTTCCATCACAAAATTATCATTTTTGTGGTGGGAAGAATTAGGATTTAGTCTCTTAACAAGTATTGTTGTCTGTAATCACTGCACTGAGCATTAGATCTCTAGGACTTACTCATCTACCAGTTGTAACTATGTATCCTTACACATCTCTGCTACTCACCTCCTGCACCGGTCCCCGCCCCTGGTAACCACCACTCTACTCTGTTTTACAGGTTCAACTTTTTTAGATTTCACATATAAGTGATATTATACAGTATTTGTCTTTCTCTGACCTATCCCACCTAGCATAATGCCCTCAAGGTTGAATTGTACATATATAGTATATATGTAATATTTATCTATATATCTATATCTGTATCTATTCACATCATCTTTAGGCACACCTCCCTCTCCTGGTATTTAGGTTGTTTCTCTAGAGAACCAGAGAATTCTTAATGGGAATATTTATTTAACCCCTGAGCTTTGACTTCTTATTGGCCTGACCCCATGGGACCAGGGCATCTATTAGCCTGACATTCTGAGAAAACACACTCAAGAAAGCTCACCTGGAGGCACAAGAGGATTCTGGAAGACAGACTTCTGATTCCTCATCCATCTTTAAGACACTGTTTGGGTGGCATCCTTTCTAACCTTTTGGGGATAGAAAACAACGGAGAAACTGATAAACAAGAACTGGCCAAAGCCCCCAGTAGCCCGAATGTCTGAATCCAAAAGGCTCTGGTTTTTCTCTACATTTTTATTGAAAAGAGGCAGGTAGGGTAGAGGTCTGGTGCCTAGAAGGAGAAACGGGGTTACCTATTCAAGGCCCTGGTGTCTTTCTCTGACCAATATTCATGGGTAGGGTAAGGCTGGCCATTCATTCAGCGCGACTAGAAATATAAATTAGTACAGTCTTCGTGGAGAACAGTTTAATATTAAGAATTAAGAACTTTTAAATATGTATTTTAAAATATTTTTTTCCTTTGGACCTTTAAAAAATGAAAATGGTTACATTTTGGTATACCTATAGAAGGTTAGCATAGAACCACAACAAATGATGTGTTCAAAAAATGGGAAATGTTTATAAGCTATTAAGCACAAAAAAGCAAGATATCAAATAATTTGCACGGAATTATCAGCTACAAAAGAAAAGTACACACACAGCCACATGTGAAGCGATACCCCAGCACGTCGAGTGTTTGCGGGTAGTGGCATCACGGGTGCTTTTTCTTTTCTTTTTGGTCTAATTAGTCACACTTTTCTGTACTTGCCACAGTTTCTACAGTAAACACGTATTACTTTGATTATACGGTGGCAGGCCGAGGTTGAAACCGACCTCAAATATCCTCTGTTTCCTTCCCAATTCTTTGAGTCAGGTTAATCTCCTCTCTTTTGAAACTGCTGAAGCCTCCGCAGGGCCCCGCAGGCACCCACACGAGCTCCGGGAGGCTGGAAGGAAGATTCGAGAGGCCACGGCGAAGTGGGGAGGCGGCGTCGGGGGAGGGCGGGCGTCTGCACGTCCCGCCAGCGCCGCTCGGGCCGGCCCGCTTCGTGCGCCCGGGCTCGTCCGCCCGGGACGCGCCCTGGCCGCGCGGGGCGACGGCTGCCAGAGGGCCCGCCCGCCCCTCCCCCCTGCAACCGGCGGCCCCCCCCCCCCCCCGGGCCCGGCGCCCGAGCCCAGGCAGCGGCCGGCGGAAGCGCCCGGGCCCGGAGGCAGCGCGAGGCCCCTCCCCGCCAGCTCAGCCTCCGGGCGCGCGGGGCCGGGAGGGCGGCGGCGCGGACGTGCCCGGGCCCACGGAGGCCTTCCTGCACCGCCCCGGGCGCGCGGCCGGCGGGCGGGGAGAGCGGCGGGGACGCGGGGAGGGAGCAAGGGGCCGGCCAGGCCGGCCGGGCCGCCCCGCAGCCCCGACGCTTGGCCTGCCCCGCCGCCCCTTTGTCCCCGAGTCGTGCTCCGCCCGCGGAGGGGAATCGCGTCGCCTGGCGGCGCGCGCGCTTCTGCGCCGGGGTGGCCGGCCTCTTCCCGCGCGCGCCCGGGGGTCGGGCCCTGCGAGCTCTGCACCAGCCCGATCGTTGAGGCCGGCTCAGTCCAAGGCCCCAAATCGGCGCTTGGCTTGTCTTTGGCCTGTCCCCTCACCTTCATGGCCTCGGCTGTCTTTCTGTCTCGACATTCCTCCAATCCCAACGCCTGTGCAAGGCTAAGTCTGCCGCCCCTAAGGCCTTGAACCCACCGTTCACCCCTTCGGTAAATCCACCCGCACTCCCCAGCTTCAATGATCTCCTCCCACCGTCTAGTACCCACTGCCAACACACATGGCCAAGGCTAAGAGGAATTTCACCTGCGCTTTTCCCCTCGGGACAAGATACTGCCCTCTCTCTGTCACCGACAAATATTCCCAAAGGCAAGAATAGTTTAAACACACTTGCTCCGCCACTCAGGACCAGCTATGTAATTTGCCGGGTCCCGTGCAAAACGAAAATGCAGGACCTCTTGCCCAGAAATTAAGAATTTCGAGATCATTAAACCAAGCCTGCGATTCTTCAAAGCGCACAGCCTTAGAGTTGTCCACCGAGGAAGCCGACCTTGCCAGCACTCTTTCTATCCTCAAACCTAAGCCCTAATCACCCTCCCGCCCCGCCACCCACCAATGTGTGTTGAATGCATACAAGAACAATCTCCTTACTGTACCTAGTTTTGAGAACTAGGGCTCTTTCCCTGGTCAGCTGTCTCCTTTAACTTCTTTGCAGTGCTAACATGGCTGAGTACTCTTTCCCTTCTAAAACCCTCTATTCCTTTGGTTTCTGTAACGCTGCACCATTGGATTTCCCTCCCTCTTTGATGCCTTCGTCTAGATCCTTTGCTGGCCTCCTTTCTCCTTCTATACCGCATCGGTGCCTGTCCCCAAAGGTTAGGTCCTCAGTTCCTCTTTTTCTAATTTCCTTGGAGAGATTATTCGCCCCGCGTCAGGCACCACCTCTGTGCGCGTGTTGCCCCAGCCTTTATCTCCAGACGGGATTTCCCTCCCAAGCCCTACTCATGCTTTGCTAACCCTTAGATATTCTGGCCACTCAAATGTTACAAGTCAAAAATTGAATGTATGCCTCTTTGCCCCTTCCTTCCCTCCTCCTTTCTGGGAACTGAGCAAAAAAGTAAACCAAACCTGGGACCCTTCTAAGTGCAGGACCCAGTACAACTACGCAGGTGGTACTGTTCGGCAGCCAGACTTGCCAGCACGCTTTCGAAGCATCTCTGCACAGTGAGTTTTCAGTAATTAGATTGGGAGGGACGAGTCACTTCACACCATGGAGAAAACTGGTAGATACAGTCTTAATCACATCGTGAAAGTTAACACCACAAGTAATGAGATAATCTCTTTGCCTGATGCCAGTGAGAACAGGGTCACTTCTGTGACAGTCCGGTCAGAGATGCGTCACCTGGGTCTAATCATGAGGAAACACTGGACAAAGCTACACTGAGAGACAAGCCTACAAAATGGCCTGTAATATCCTAAAAACTCATGGCCTTTAAATTAAAGGAATATCACGGTTTCTCTAGATGGAAAGAGATTTGACAGACGTGACGGCTGAGTGCACTGTGTAATTCTGTGTTGGATCGTTTTGCTAAAAAAGGCGTTTTTGAGACAAAAAGTGGAAGTTGAGTGAATCTGGGCAAAGGGAATGTGGTAGTTATTTTATACTATTCTTTTGGTATACCTTTTCTCTAAGTTTGAAATTATTTCAAAAGAAAAAGAAAAAGAAAATTTATTGTTATAACTCCCCTCCTCCCCATTAGCTTTTTCTCTAGGCTTCTGTTCAATAGCAGCCAAGTGCCCAAGGTCAAAAAGTTTGGGATCATCTTTGATTCCTCCCTTCCCTTCTGCCTCTTTCCCCACCACCCTACCACTCACCAAGTTCTGTTTTTGTTTTTGTTTTTTTAATCTCTCTCAAATAGCCACCTTTTAAATTAAACTTTCACTTTTTTTTTTAAAATGACACTTCCTTACATAATCGTTGTAAGGACTTGCCTGTGAAAAGAATGTCTATAACATAAAGCAGTGTAAATAGAAGGTCCTGTTAGTCCATCTCACGTCTGGATTACTGCTGTTTACTGCTGTAATCTCCTAACTGGTCTTCCTGTCTTTGGTTGCTCCCTTCCACAACCCATCACGTATACAGTTACCAGAGTAATCAGCCTAAAAGCTCACATTGATCCTTTGGGGGCCTTGCTTCCCACGGTTCACAGTGGGACTTAATCCACATTCCCCAGGAAGTCTGATGTTCCATGGGCTGAACTAAGGTGGTCTGCCCGCATATCAAATAACCTTGACCTTTTCCCAATGCATAGAGAAAAGAGTATGTAATGGGTAGAGTTTCCTCAATTTGAAAGGTCCCCCCTCATATTTGTTTTTCCATCCTAGTCAGGATCCAAACTTTTATCTGCTAGCATTAGCAGATGACAAACTGAGTGAACAAGCAGCAAATAAATAATAACAAAGATTTGGCAACGGCAGATCGAATTTATTTCAACAGCTTGGTTTTCTCATGGGCAGATGGGCTGGTAGTTGTGATTGTTATAATGCGTGTCAAAGGTAGAGTCATTTTCTTTCTTAAAAATTGTTTCTTTTGGGGATGACGGAATGAAATATATCAAAATTTCATCATGAACAAGTTAGAGAAAACACTGCACTCCCAAGAAAATACCTTGGCTGCTTCTTCAGGGTTTTTCCAGCTTTATCACTACTACTCCCCTTCATGAAGCCTTGACTTCAGAAAAAGCTGTCTAATCTCTGCTCACATTTGCTTTTTTTTTTTCTTTGCATAAACCATCTTATCTCGCTGGAACTCTGTCCCAGCTCACGCCTACCCATCCAAATCCTGTCCAGCCTTAAAGGAACAAATCAACTCTCTACTTGGTGAAAATGTCTAAAATCACGATACTCTCTCCTTCTAACTCACTGCATGACTGTGAAAAGTGCAGGGGAAAGAACAGAATGGTATACAACAGTTTTCTTCAAACATCAGAGGGCATAAGACACACCTGGGGATCTTTTTTAAATGCAGAGGGTTTGTTTGTTTGTTTTGGTGAGAATGTTTACGTTCTACTCACAGCAAATTTCAATTACACAACACAGTGTTATTAACTACAGTCACCATGTTTTATATTAGATCCTCAGAACTTTTTCATCTTACAGCTGAGTTTGTACCCTTTTAACAACCTCTTCTGTTTCTATCTTGCCTCCAGCCCTTGGCAACCACTTCTCTACTCTCCGTTCCTATGAATTTTGCTTTTCTTTTTTTTTTTTTTTCAGACTCTATACATCAGTGGTGCCATCAGTATTTGTTTTTCTTTGTTTATCTTATTTTACTTAGCATAATGCCCTCAGGATTCATCTATGTGGTCGCAAATGTCAGGACTTCCTTCTTTCTCATGGCTTAATAATATTCCACGTGTATATACACCGTATTTTCTTTCTTCATTCATCTGTTGATGGGCACTTAGTTTCCGTATCTTGGCTATTGTGAATAATGCTGCAATGAACATAGGAGTGCAGATACCTCTTTGAGACCCTATTTAATTTCCTTTGGATATATACTTATCAGTGGACTTGCTGGATCATATGGTAGGTCTATTTCAATTTTTTGAGGAAGCTCCATATTGTTTCCACAGTGACTGCACCAATTTATATTGCCATCAAATGTACGAGGGGTCCCGTCCCTCCAGATTCTTGCCAACACTTGTTACTACTTGTCTTTTTGATGATAGACATTCTGACAGCTGTGAGGTGATATCTCATGGTGGTTTTGATTTATATTTCCCTGACGATTAGTGACGTTGAGCACCCTTTCATGTGCCTGTCGACCATCTGTTTGTCTTCTTTGGAAAAATGTCTCTTCAGTTCTTCTGCCCATTTTAAAATTAGATTTTATTTTATTTTTGCTGCTGAATTTTATGAATTCTTTATAGATTTTGGATGTTAACCCCTTGTCAGTTGGAAGTCAGGAAGCATGATGCCTACAGCTTTGTTCTTTCTCAAGATTGTTTTGGCTATTCAGGGTCTTTGGTGGTTCCACACAAATTTTAGGATTGTTTGTTCTATTTTTGTGAAAAATGCCATCGGAATTCTGATAGGAATTGCATTGACTCTGTAGATTGCTTTGGGTAGTGTGGACATCTTAACAATATTAATTTTTCCAATCCATGAGCACAGAATCTTTCCATTTACTTGTATCTTCAATTTATTTCATCCGTGTTTTATAGTTTTCAGTGTACAGATCTTTCAGCTCCTTGGTTAAATTTATTCCTTTGTACTTTATTATTTTTTTTTGATGCAATTGTAAATGGAATTGTTTTCTTAATTTCTTTTTCTGATAGTTCACTGTTAGTGTATAAAAATGCAACTAATTTTTATATATTGGTTTTACATCCTCCAACTTTACTGAATTCAATGGTTAGTTCTAACAGTTTTTTGGTGGAATCTTTAGGGTTTTCTATACATAATATGTCATCTGCAAGTAGAGACAGTTCTCATTCTTTCTTTCTGATTTGCATGCCTTTTATTTCTTTCCCTTACCTAATTGTTTTGGGTAGGACTTCCAGTACTATGTTGGAAAAAAATGGTAAGAGTGGACATCCTCGTCTAGTTTCTGATCATAGAGGAAAAGCTTTTCACTTTGCACCACTGAGTATAACTTTTCACTGTTGAGGGATCTTGTCATATACGGTCTTCATTATGTTGAGGTACATCCCCTCTACACTTAGTTTGATGGGAGTTTTTATCATGAATGGATGTTAAATTTTGTCAAATGCTCTTCCTGCATCTATTGAGATAATCATGTGATTTTTATCTTTCATTTTGTTAATGTGGTGAATCACATTGCTTGATCTGTGGATGTTGAAAAAGGCCTATCATTTTATTTTATTTTTTTTAATTGAAGTACAGTTGATTACAATGTGTCTATTTCTGGTGTACAGCACAATGTTCCAGTCATGTATATACATACATATATTTGTTGTTATAAAACATAGGTAGTTTCCTGTGCTATACAAAAGAACCTTTTTAAAATCTATTTTTACATATAGTGGCTAACATTTGTAAATCTCAAACTCCCAGATTTATCCCTTCCCACCTCCTTTCCCTCAGTAACCATAAGATTGTTTACTAAGTCTGCAAGTCTGTTCCTCTTTTGTAGATGAGTTCATAGTGTACTTTCTTTAGATTCCACATATGAGTGATATCATATGGTATTTGTCTTTCTCTTTCTGGCTTACTTCACTTAGAATGACAATCTCCAGGGCCATCTGTGTTGCTGCAAATGGCATTATTTTATTCTTTTTTATGGCAGAGTAGTATTTCATTGTATAAATATACCACAGCTGCTTTATCCAGTCATCTGTCGATGGACATTTAGGTTTCTTCCATGTCTTGGCTATTGTAAATAGTGCTGCTATGCACATTGGGGTGCATGTATCTTTTTGAATTAGAGTTCCCTCCAGAGATATGCCCAGAAGTGGGATTGCTGGGTCATAGGGTAAGTCTATTTTTAGTTTTTTGAGGAATCTCCATACTGTTTTCCATAGTGGCTGCACCAATTTACATTCCCACCAGCAGTGTAGGAGGGTTCCCTTCTCTCCACACCCTCTCCAGCATTTATCATTTGTGGACTTTGGAATGATGGAAAGGCTTATTGTTTTAATTCATCCATTTCTTTTAATCATTAGGGCCACTGTCCATAATCCAGTGCATCATCATTTTATCCCTGGATTGTTGCTGCAGTAGTCAGTTTACCTATATAGTCTTTTCCCACGTGAATTGATCCTGTATCTAACTTTTTGGAAATGCTCATTTTATCTCATCATTTCTTGATGCAGGCACACACAGAAGCTCCTTACTGCATCTTGCTCAGGTGCTGCCTGCCCTCAGCCCCACCCTCCCACCGCCCTTCCTGCTCTGCCTTCACAGGGTGTCAGTCAAGCCTTCACTCCCCTCCTGGTAACAAACTGCCCTACCTCCGTCCTCTTGCTCCTACTTTTGCTGCCTCCTCTCTGCCTATCCAAGCCTTACCCTTCCTTCAGGACTTGGGTCAAGATTCACTTTCAGAACTGCTCTTTAATTATTACAGCCCATACTGTGTTCTTTGAACTACAACTATGCTTAACACTTAAAATGAAGACTAGAGCTTTGCGGTTCTCTAACAGTTTCTTGCCTACAAGGAAACTCCCTGCTACATTGTAGTTTCCTTGATTGCCGGGATCCTGTCTTGCCTTTAGAATCCTTATGGATACGGAAAAGAAACAACTTTTTTTTTTTTTTTTAAAGTACAAAAGGATGGCATCTTGGTTAAACACACTGATGACAAGCAGATGGGGGCTCATGAAAAGTCAGTTATTGGTGTTTCAATGATATTAGCAAGGGAGTATTTATTTATTTGGGCTTTTCCATAAGATGGCCTCATAACCCAGATGCTTGTGTCCTCCCTAAATTCATATGTTGAAATCCTAACCTCCAGAGTGATGGTTTGACTATTTGGGGCCTTTCGGAGGTGATTAGGACATGAGGGTGATTTAGTGGGATTAGTGCCCTTATAAAAGAGACCCCCGAGAGCTCCCTCACCTATTCCACTAGGTGAGGACACAGGAAATGTTGCTGGCTGTGAACAAGGCAGAGGGCCCTGGCCGGACACTGAATCTGTCAGTACCTTGACCTTGGACTCCCGGCCTCCAGAACAGGGAGAAGTAAGTGTCTGTTGTTTGTAAGCCCCCAGTCTGTGGTATCTTGCTTTAGCAGGCCAAACGGACTAGGACAGCATGAGAGTACAGTTGCCCTGAGGTTCAGGTTGAGACCAGGTTTTCTGATTTAAGGAGAGTGGACATTGAAGAGAAAAAGCAAGATACACATATAACTTGCAAGAAAGTGAGATGAAGGAGGGGAACAAGGCTGGGTCACATGAAAACCCTTTTAGGACAAGTTGTGAAGTGAGGAGTAAAGAATGTGAGACACCTGAAAGAGGCTTAAATGAGAACGCACCGTCCCAGGACACCAAAGGGGGTGGAGCCAGAGCCCGGGTGGGTGGGACACAGTCTTAGCAGGGGTCGTTCTCAGAAGCCTTGGTAAGAAACAGGGCTGTATCTGAAATGGAGTTTAAACACACATCTCTGTCTCTCTGTCTCGCTCATTCTTCTACCTTTCAGTGTATACTTTAGTAGAATTAAGTAGATTCACATTGTTGTACAACCATCAGTATTATCCATCTTCAGAACTTTTTCATCTTCCCAAACTGAAAGTCTGTTCCTATTAAATACCCCGTGCCCCTGGCACTCCCATTCCACTTTCCGTCTCTATGAATCTGACTACGCTGGGAACCTCGTGTAAGCAGAACCACACAGTATTTGTCCTTTCTCCATCCAGGTTATAGCATGTGTCAGAAGTTCCTTCCTTTCTAAGGCTTAATTGCATTCCATTGTATGGATGTACTACACTTTTGTTTACCCATTCATCGGTCAAGGGACACTTGGGTTTCTTCCACCTTTTGGCTATTGCAAATAATACTGCTATGAACCTGGGTGTACAAATATCTCTTTGAGTCCCTGCTTTCATCTTTTTGGATATACACCCAGAAGTGGACTTGCTGGATCTTATGGTAATTCTGTTTAATTTTTTGAGGAACCACCATATGATTTTCCATAGTGGCTGCCATTTGACATTCCCACCAGGAATGCACAAAGCTTCCTGTTTCTCCACATTCTATTTTTGATAATACCTATCCTAATGGGTAGAAAGTGGTTGGTTAATTTTTAAAATAGATGTTTCTTCTTTAGACTGTAAGTTCTTTAAAAACTGTGAATATTTGTTTGATTTGGGTGGAATCAAAGACTTGAGCTGAATAAATATTTCTCTAAAGGTATCGGTATAAATATTCAAAGTCTCCCAAAGCCTCTCCCCAGTAGAGGTAAAAAACATGTTTTCAGTGGCGCCTGAGTTTTGAAGATACAGCCCAGTGGGCAGAAAAGGAGCAGCTCCCTGGACTCAGATAAGAAGGGAAGGAGCGCCCTCTGGTGTCCTTTGTCTGCCAGTGTCAGTAAATAAAGCAGCCAGCTGAGACATGAACATCTCAGATATGGTGACCCACCCTGCAATGACAACAGTCAAACTCCAGTCATGTGCCTACTGCGTGAAAGAAAATGTGAGAACATGGAGTGAGTGAAACTTGGATCTTTTGAAGAATTCCCAATCTAAAAGGGGGACAGGAATACAATACATGCAGAAATAATAATAGGATACTCTAAGCAAAATGGATAGATTACTATGTGAGTTCAGAAGGATTAAGACTCTGCAGAGATAAATCGAGATTCACATCCAAATGTAAAGCTGTGAGGCTGGGTATGATGGAGCTCAAGTTGGCAATGGGCTTTCTCTTACGGCTCCAGCTCCAGGGAGTCCAAGTCCTGGGAGGGCAGCCTCCATGGAGGGGCCACACGGGTCTAGCTGTCAGGTTTCCAGAGCCTCTTCTAAGGTTTGGACAAGCTCACCTGCGCACACCCATCTTGTGGGGAGGGGCCCTGAGGACTCATCCCGTGGTCCTTCCGTCCCTGTAGCGTCCTGCCCTTGGCTACCTATCCCTTGAGTTCCATCTCCGGACACTCCCTCCCTCCCTCCCTAAACAGGCTGTTGATGGACACACTGTCTCCATAGCTTCCCTGACCTTGATGCTTACAAAGATAATTACATAGGACGTATGGCTTTGGGGCTTTTGCAGGCATAATCAGCGTGGGGACCAGTTACAGAGCATTAAGAAGCTCTTTTGCAATCCTTGCTCCTGCAAGCAGCCTTCAGCTGGCCTCTTAGAGCCCTGGGAAGGGTGGGGTGGGGTTTAGAGTCCTTCCCTTGGTCCGCATCCTTCTTGAATGCTGAATGAAGACAGAATCAAGGCGTGGCATTAGAAGTGACAACGTGTGCATTTGGGTAGAAGCAGGTGCTCATCAGCATGGTGGAAAGAGCAGTACTTCAGAGTCAGACACACCTGCGCTCAAAGCCCAGCTCTGCTGCTCTGTGGCTGGGACTCTGCCTCCACTCTGCAGCTATGAGATGGGGATAACAGTCCCACCCACTACCTCCTATGATTAGAGTATGTAAACCTTTAGGAAGGACCTAGTGCGACAAATGCCCCCTGCTTTCCCTCTCTCGCCCCAAACCTCCTCCCTATCCTGATGTTCCTGTCAGCCTCCTGACAGTTCAGGCCTGGGACTTCTGGGGCAGTTGCACAATAACTGAGATTTTTAGGTCAACAGAGCAGCATGGGAAGCAGAAGAAGGGCTGCTTTGTCTGTCTTCTCGTGGAGGATGCTGGGGGGAAGGTATTTCCAAAGCATCTTAATTACTTCCTGAGACTTTTTCCAGTTTCCCAAGCCAGCATCTGAGAGTCATCCTTGATTTTTCTTTCTCCCTCACCTCCCACAACTGTATTTCATCTGTAAGTTCTCTTACTTCTTAAGATGTTCCTGGCCCTCTGGTTCTCTCCATCTCCTGCCATTATTTTACTTTAAGTCACCATCATCTGTTCCCTGGAAAAACACAATGGCTTCCCAACTGCAGTCTTGTCCCTCTTCTTTTTTTTTTTTTAATTGATAAAACAACTTTTTTCTTCCCATGGTGGGTAGTAATTAGGTTTATTTATTTATTTAAAACAGAGGTACTGGGGGTTGAACCCTGGACCTCATGTATGCTAAGCATGCGCTCTACCACTGAGCTATATCCTCTCCCCCGCCTTAATTATCCAGCAGATAGAGCTGTTTCTAAATGCAAGTCTCAGCACGTCGCTCCCCTATTTAAGATTGCTTATTGATTGCTCAACTACCTCTAAGAGAGTCTTAACTCCTACAGCGGCTTGGTTCCTGCGTGGGCTCCTGCCCCCTTTTCCAGCTTTTCTCCCACCAACCCCGCTGCAACCCCTGCTTCTCTGTGCGCCAGTTCCACTGAGCCATTTACAGTCCCTGGATAAGGCACAGTGACCTATGCATTCCCTGGACGTGGAACTTTAAGTGCCTAAACCAGGACAGCCCTGGGCAAACCAGGATCGTGGTCACCCTAGTTTCATCTCAGGCCTCCGCATACCTTCCCCTGAACGCTTCCCCTTGTCTGACCCAGCCCTGCTTACTACTCGGTACTCCTCAACCACAGTTTCTACTTGGACATCACTTCTGCAGCTCCCAGGAAGTGGTTTATTCCCAGGACAGGTCTTTGTAGGAGCTGTCACAGCAAGCTGTCCCTGCAGCCATCACCATCACTGTGTCACAACGGCTGCTCTGTCTTCCTCACAGTTATAAACTCATTAAAGGCAGCAACAGGTTTTTTTTTTTTTTTTTTTTTTTTGGTCCTACCTATATTCCCAGAGCTTCTTAGCAACGAGTCTCGCACATAGGTTCAGTGAAGTTTTCTTGAATATCAATATAAATTCATCTTTATCAACTGTTGTCTAATTCATATCGCTGTGGGGGATGTTATGGACTGAATGTTTGTGTCCCCTCTGAATTCATGTGTTGAAGTCTTAACTCCCAGAGTGGCTGTATTTGGAAATGGGGCCTCTAAGGATGTAAATAAGGTTAAATGAGGTGTTAAGGGTGGGGCCCTGATCTGATTAGTGTCCTTATAAGAAGAGACATCAGTGAGACACACTCTTTTTCTCTCTCCCTATACTGTCTTGGAAATGGACCTTCCAGCCCTCTGTTGGGGGGAAGATGTTGTATGGATGGGAGACAAGGACACCCCCCACCCCGCCAAACCCTCCCAACCTGCAGATTTATGAGAACAACAGACTGCTGAAAGCAACTACATTTGGGGTTGGTTTGTTTCACAGGAACAGATAACCCGGTACAGCTTAAGACAAGACATAGCCACTCCTACTGGACGAGTACTTCTTTCTGTTGATTGTACCTCTGCCCCAGGAGATTCTGGTTTATTCCAGAGCGGGGCTGGGGACATACTCCAGACTGGCCCATTCAAACATATTCCTACAACGTGACTGGCTCCAGACGTAATCAGAGGGGTTCACTGGGGCAGAGTGGGGCAGAATCCTGCAACTGCACCCCCTACCCCCACCCCTGCAGCTGACACCACTGCCCCTGGCTCCCAGGGGCCGACCGTGTGGGCTCAGGCCCCTGGAAGAGGAAGCTAACTGACAGCTGTCTGCTTCGCCCCTGGGAAGAGCAGCAGGTCTCACTCCTGGCGTGTTTTCCTTCTTCTCTCAGTGCCACACGTTAGCCTCACCCTGGGAGGTGCAAACCAGGAATCCACTGTAAGTTGGTCGTGTTTTGTCTCCACCGATCATTCAGGCATCCAAACCACTGTATCCTGGGCCATCCCACCAGGCCACCATTTCAAACCATTCAAAAATACACACATTACAGTATACAGAATAAGAACGTAAGTGCTCAACATGGCATGATTGACAAACATATTTGTCTTCCTAGCATTCTGCTTTACTCACCCAAATAAGTATCCTAGAATGGCAACTTCTGGGACCTTGAAATGGTGACAGGAGTAGGTGGCTGAGTTGAGAATGTATGATGAATATTTTCACAGCTAAGTATTAGCATTTTCTGTTCTCCAGTAACTCTTTAAAGCCCATTGACGTTGCCTGAATTTCCATCGTAATTCCTCCTTTGGAAATGTCTACTGTGGCTCCTCCATCAGCTGCTTATTCCTTATTGTCCTCCTCAAATCCTCGCCCTCCCCGCCCACTCCCGGGCACACCCGTCAGCCCCACTCCCTGCCTCAAAGGCTGACATTGACCAGCTGCAGCCTCCAGGCTTCTCTGTTCTCTGACTTCTTCCTCTTTCCTCCCTGCCAGGCCCTGATTTTCACAGTGATCACACTGTGCAGTGTACTACTCTGTGCCTGGTAGCTGGGTGGCCCACTCCGGGGTTCCGCTTTACTGGGTTCTAGGAATAGCATGACCTTTCTCTTCCGTCCTTTCAGGCTGAAGGAGGAGAAAGGTTTCCGCTGTTGCTAATTTCCAGGTGCCTCGCCAACTCGTCTTGATTCTCTTAGCCCTGCCCATGGGGAGTGTTAATGGGCTGAGTTGCATTCCCCCCAACCAAGTTCCTATGTTGAAGTCCTCTCCCCCCCAAGACCTCAGAACGTGACTGTCTTTGGAAATAAGGTCTTCAAAGAGGTACTTAAGGTTCAGTGAAGTCATATGGGTGGGCCCTAATTCAGTCTGACTTGTGTCCTTATAATAAGAGATGAGGACACAGATGCACACAGAAGGAAGACCGTGTGAGAACCCAGGGAGAAGGTGGCCGTCTGCAAGCCAAGGAGAGATGCCTCAAAAGAAACCAACCCTGCTGACACCCTGATCATGGACGTCCAGCCTCCAAAACTGAGAAAATAACTATCTGCTGTTTATAAGCTACTCATCAGGGGGTGTTTTGTTATAGCAGCCAGAACGGACTCAGCCAGTGGCACTTTGTTATGACAGCCGTAACAAACTCAGACATCACGGTCAACAGCCCCATCTTTAAACTGCTCAAGCAGCCCTGGGAGTGTGCTGGCTTCCAGGACCCTGCCTCATCCATCCCTTTATCAACCCCATGGTACCCTCAACATTTCTATCTAAGTTTATAAATATGTCAATCTTTGTGTCATGAATACTTTTTACTGAAACACTGTATCATTTGCACAATGAGGTACCTAGACTGTTTCTAACAGAGGAACCAAGGAACATCCAACTTTCCAACCTGCATTGTGTCATGTCATTTCTAGAGAAGTCCTTTCACATCTTTAAATCATCTTCGCCTATAAGGCCTGGGGTAATGCTTGAAGCCTGGAGTGTCTCTGGAGATGCTGCATGAGAGTTTTTGTTGCTGCTTCGGTGGCTGGGAGCCCCACTGACTGAGGAGGAGGCCAGGCAGGATGGGCTGAAACCTGCAGAGGGGAGCTGAGCTCTGCACTCAGGGAAATCTGGGGACAAAAAAGATATCACTAGAGTGAGCATCATTAAAACATCAGTGGAAGCTGTATCATTAAACTTATTTTAAGGATAAAAAACAATTTTATAAATAGGGCTGAATGGGATTTATTGAGACTTGCCAATTTCCCCACCTTTCCCCTCATGCACTCTTCACCTTGGGCTACAAATAACAAGCTCCCTAGTCTCCAAAGGGCTTTCACAACCATGTTTCATTTGAACCTCAAGAAAATTCTGCGAGGTAGGGAGGCAGGGGTTAACATCTCTGTTTTATGAATACATGAAACTGAAGGACAGGTAGGTCAAGTGCCAGCTCAAGTTCATGGAGCTAGAGGTGTTAGAACTGGGTGGGGAGACGTGTGACACTTAGACCAGGTGGGCATTGGTGGAGCTCCCACCTCTGATACTCCCTAATCTGCGCATGCACACAAAAGGCTAACGCCACAGGCTGACATTCCAACTGAAACTCACAGTGAGAAAGGATTTCTCCTCGACATCTGGCCATAGCAGGACCAGAAGAGGGAAGAATGAGAGAGCAAGGGAAAGAAAGAAAACCAGCTGAGCTTGCAGGGAGCAGGAGGGATCTTCCCTCGTGCATTCACCCTCCTCTTGGCCCCAACTGCATGCAGACTGACAGAGGAGATTCAGCAGATGTACAGAGGCCGAGCCTTCCCTGAGCGCCGGCCCCCTCCTGTGACTCCATATTCAGCTGGCAGGTCCCAACAGTCAGATCACCCACTGCATCCCTTTAACGCCCTGATGGGTATGCTTGCAGCACACAGGCTTTCTATTAACCTGGGGAAAATCCTACTCTAGACTTTCATTGAATCAGAAGTTGCCTCAGCCAATGACTGCTGCCTCCAGAGAGCCAGGTCCCTCTTCCTCCCCTTCCTTCCAGAGGCGCCCTCCACCTCCAACTTGCCTCACCTGCTCTCTTTACTCCTTCTCTAAATCTAACTGTCTGGGAAGCCCACCTTCTCCAAGAGCCTTGAGTGTCCTGACCCTCAAGGATTTCTGCCTCAGCTGGATTCCTGAAGCCATTATTATCCTGACTCCTAACTTGGCGCTGAACATACACTCTTGAATGTTAACACTCATTTCTTTTTTCTTTTTCTTTAATTTAAGTATAGTCAGTTACAACGTGTCAATTTCTGGTGTACTGCATAATGTTTCAGTCATACTTATACATACATATATTTGCAGTACTGGTTTCTGAATGTAACTTTTTTGCCTCCTGATGAGGCTGTCAGCTCCCTGAGAGCAAAGCTGGCATCCTATACCTGCTTGGTACCTCCCTAGAGGGAGATCCATGCATATTTGCTGATGACTTTTCTGGGAAAGAGTAGGCAAAACTGGGGTTAAACAAAGCTGGTTGTTAGAATCCAAGAGGAGGGGGAGGAGGAATGGGAGTAAAGCATCTTCCCATGTTTGAAGTTTTCAGTGTTGCTTTAAGATCGGCGTCCAGTCAGCATTTTCAGCGTTGTTCTAAGATTAGCCTAAGGTAAGATGACAAATAGAAGCGTTCCTTTGCGCTATTTTAGGAACAATGAGAATAAAATAATACCAGTTGAATGAAGAAAAAGCCTAGGTTTCTGTGATACAAGAATGGGCTGGTAACACCTCATCTGTAACAGTTTCAAGTTTAATCCTATTACAGTGCAAAGCTTATTTATTCACTGTATTTGAGGAACCCTTTCCTCCTAAGTCCCCCGGGGAGGTTCACAGGCCCAGGCAGGCTGCTCTCAAGTTCTCTTTTTTCACTGTGGCAGGTCCCAGGGGTTCCCCCGCTCCCCTCCTCTCCTCTTGGTAATTGTCACCACCTACGCAGACCGTGGCTTCTCATTCTTCTTAGATGGGCTCTGGAAAATGGTCTCCCTACACCCAACTTCCTCGCTGCCCCTGAAAACAAACTCGCAGACCCTCTTCATTTTAAAACTTTAATGTCCACTATTACAAGAAAAAAGACAAGATTTAAGGGGAAAATATGGGGAAGGTATAAAAAAGTATACAAATCTGACACTCTTGGACCTTGGTCCTGAGCATTTGACGATCTGGTTGAAATAGCTGGAAATTTCTTTTTTACTAACATTGGGTACTGAGAACCAGGTATGGCTCTCTTGACACAGGAGAAGCCATTTTTGGCCTAAGTCACTGTGATCCAAGCCTGGCCACAGTGAATGCCCTTAAACAGGTCTCAGTAACTAATGATCTTAAGGGAACAAAGTAAAAGCAATCAAGAAACAATAGCTCAGTGATAAGACAGAGTCCTAGATATTACAATCTGATATGTATCTTCCAGTTCTGCAGAATCTAAGGCCCAGGTTGAGGATGGAAGGACCACGTTGATCTTTTCTGATCCTCTTGACTTCTATCAACTAAGGCTTGGACTCTGTCAACCTTGGCCCCAATTCTATGCTAAATTCTCCTCTACTTAAGCCCCTTCATGAATATGCATGTACCCTTAACTTCAAACTTCCCCAGTTTTGCTGTTGGGGAGACACTGCTTTGTTCGGAAAGATCCCCAGCGTTCTCCTTCCTTGCTGCAAGTAATAATGAATCCTTCCTTCTCCCACTCTTTGGCTTGATTGTGTCTTTTGGCTCGACACCCACCAAGAGGCAAATCCAGTTTTTTCGGGTAACAGATCCACACCAGGAGGGTGACAAACCCCAACTCCATGGGGACAGAAGCTCCTGTGCTTGGGAGCCTTCCAGACCTTGCCCGAAGTGGCTTTTCATCTGACTGTTCATCTGTGTCCTTTAACATATCCTTTAATACACTGGGAAATGTGTTTCTCTGAGTTCTGTGGGCTGCTCTAGCACATTAATTGAACCCAAGGAGGGTGTTGTTGTGAGACAGGAGGGAGGTAGGCAGGGCACAACCATTAAAAGAATGATGTAGCCGTTTAGGATACAATATAAACTGGTTAGAACCAACCAGTCCCAAGATGGCAGATTTGACTTCCAGTTGACCTTGAGCCTCATTACACACTCACCATAACACATTAGCTGCTAAGCGACACACTCCCAGGCACCATGACAGTTCCCAGGCTGACCATAAAAGGTCAAAAAGTAGGCAGTAGCCCAATTCCTGGAAATCCCTGCCCCTTCCCCAAAACAGTTGGAATAATCCTCCGATGTTAGCATATGAAATTACCCAGCCCACAAAAACTAACCATCTCCACACCCCAGGGCCACTCTCCCTTCTGAGATGAACCGCATTCTGTTTATGGAATGTATATCTCTCTAAATAAACTTGCTTTCACTTTTCTATGGCTCACTCATGAATTCTTTCCTGCGCAAGACAAGAACCTTCTCTCGGTAACAGTTGGAACCTCTGATCTATAGCTGGTTGGTCAGAAGCACAAGTGATAACCTAGGCGGTGACAGGTGACTGAAGTGTGTGTTGAGGTGGGAAGGAGGGGAGTCTTGGGAGACTGAGCCCTTAACCGGTGGGATCTGAGCTGTCTCCAGGTAGACAGTGCCAGAATTGAGTTAAATTGTATGACATTCAGCTGGTGTTGCAGAGAATTGCTTGGTGTGGGGAAGACCCCCACCCATTTGGTGACCAGAAGTACTGGAAGTATGAGTGTTCTGCATGCGAAGTAAAAGCAACAGATAGGCTGAACTGAGATTTTCCCCTACAATGGGAGGGAAAGGTTGGTTTTTTCTGTCACACTGGGACTCATCAAACCTTTTTCTTCCTGCTCATCTTTGCTGCCTTGCTGTGAAAACCCCTCTCTTTTCTTGCCCCAGACAACTCCATCTCCCCAGCACAGAGACTTAACAACAAGGACTGTCTTAGCCGGAGATGGTTGAACCTTATTTCAAGTGGTTTATTTTAAGTTCTGAGCACTCTGAGACCAGGCGAGGCTTAGTTTACTACCGTTCTGTCCTACATTCTTCCTTCAAGACCTTTTCCTACAGCTCCTCTGACTTCTCCCCCTTTTCTCTGTCTTTTAAAATAATTGTTAATTTTTGAATAGGTTACTTTTCTGCATAGTTCAGCACTGGAAATAAACAAAAAAGGACAGTGAAACACCTCCCTCCACCTCATCTCCCAGCCCTTCAGTTCCCTTCTGCAACCAATATTATCCTTTTTCATGTGTATTCTTCCAGAGGTAGTTTATGCACTGCAAGCAAATAGACATATAAGATGCAAATATATCCTCCCCATCTCCTTTTTGATACCATTGGTGTTATACTACAAACACCATCACTTTTTGTTCACTATATATATATGATAGTATGTGAATGGGCATGTGTATGTGTGTGATTGTTACAAATCAAAACTTAAAGAACTTCCTCAATCTCTCAACGGTTGTACTATAGTCCATTTACGGATGAACCATATTGACAGCTGTTTGAGCTGTTCCCAATCTTTTGCTCCTAGAAACAATGCTGATGTAAGTCATCTTTACATTCAAGCAGGTCCGCCTGCTGTCTCCTGTTTTCTGACGGGCTTAGGGTGCCAACGGCCACGCAATCTACCAGTAATCCTAGGACTGGAGCATCATCACAAAGAGTATTCCTCTCCTTGATCTGATACCAGATGGAATCAGGTAATCTGAATGTATTTTTCTCATCAGTTGAATTTATGGTTCTTTTCCTAGAGAGGTTTCGCCAGTAGTGTCTCCCCATGTTGCTATCACATCTACACAAAGCCACGTGTTACACATCAGCATTCTCCGGGGTTCTTATCAGCATTCTCCGGGGTTCTGTTCTTGGCCCACTTTCTGGGCAATCAGTGCCTAAATCTTCAACTGTTGGATTTATACCTCTCGCCTCGCTCTCCCTCCTGAGCAGGTAGAATCAGTCCTGTTGGAGACGCCAGGGTAATTTACGATGCACAGAGTGAGAAAACAAAGGGCCACAAGACAGAACAGGTAAACTATGCTCTCTTAGAGGCAAAGGAGAAATGCAAAGACTCTAAGTAGGGGTCCTGCCTGAGAGTTAATTTTGCCCTCAGGATTCTTAGCCATTAGGCATTTTCTTCTCGTAGGTATCGGAAATTAACAAGAGCCAGCACTGTAGTTAGAAGGCAGCGGAGGGCACACAGCACAGAATTCATGGCACTGAGTTTAACTACACACACACTATCCCAATCTGGGAGCATGGAATAGAAATCCCGACACAGATGAGGAGGAATGAGCAGGCACAAGATGTTAGAGGTTGTGCAGGAAAAGAAAATAGATGACTTATGTTTCTGTACAGCTCTGGATGCAACCATCTTTACACAGCAGAAACTGTGAGGGAGAAGACAAAGGAGAAAGATAAAGAAAAGTGGGAATTAAGGTAAAAGTGAGAAGGAGAAGCTTATGCCACAGGCTGGAGCCTCCTCCTGGCCACCTGGCCGACCCCCATCAGCCTCTTGCAGCTCTCAGCATCCGTGCTCTCCCACCCTTCCTTGCCAGCTTAGCGGGGGTCTGGTGTGATTCCCATGGCTACTATGGCTACTATTACCTCTGCTGGCTACCAGTTACTGAGTGCTTACTTTGAGCTCGGCACTGTTGTTACTAACTCCACTTTACAGACCAGGAAGTAGAGCCTCCAAGATTGTTAATAAGTTGGCCCAACTCAGCGAGCTGTTAAAATTGTTCAGGCACTGAACCTAGGCTGATTAAGTCCCAATCCTGGGCCATTGGTCAGCAAAGTGAAAAATAAGGTATTTAATAGGGGAGAACACAAACATGTATTGAGTGTTTAAGATACACCTGGCATTTAGTCCTCACCACAGTCCTGCAAGGGAGGTATCATTAGTCCTATTTTACAGATAAAGAAACTGAGGCTCAGAGAGGTTAAGTACTTATCCAAAGTTGCACTGTTTAGTAAAAGAGCCCAAGTCTCACCAACTGCAAATCCCATATTCTTTCTGATTCTTCTTCCAAATAGCATTCTCAGGAATTTCACTGATTGAACTGAATCATTAAAAATCTCTCCTTTAGATATTTTTAGTTCTGCACATCCAAACCAAATAGACATTATAAAACAAACACGGGGGTGGGGGCAGTTCGTTAGGATTTGGAAGAAATCTATTAAAGATTGCCTGCAAGGAAGCAACTGTGTAAACTCTGTTTTGTAAATTCTCTTGTTCTAATTAATTATGTTTTCTAAGGTTCAAAGAAAAAGATGGGAGATAAACCAGTTTCCATCAGTTTCTAATTAGGATTCATGAATATGCTGGATTCTTTGTTGGTATTCTATGTAAAGTCACTTTAGTCACAACAGTGTCCCTCAGGTACTAGATGGGAGAGAGGATCTTCGGTCTGCAGCTTCATATTTTAGCCTGGAATGGACTTTAAAGATGTAGTTTAAACATTTTATAAGTGGGGAAATGAAAACTCAAATGGGTGCGTGGCTGCCATTTAACAGTAGAGGTGAGGCTAGAAGTCAGGGTTTCCTGATTCTTAAACCATTGTTCTTTCCAGGACATAAACCAGGAATCACTTTCGAAGATACTCTTTTTTCCTCCTCTTTTGACCCAGAAGGAGGAGGGGTGGGAGTGAGAAAGCTTAAAGAAGAGTTTTTAAAAGAATCAGGACACTAAGAATCAAGTTTTCCTGGAAGGCAGTCAAGAAGGTAACTGCAGAGGCTGGAGTCAGCAGAGCGAGGAAAAGATAAGGTCTTATCTAAAGCAATTAGAGTAAGCAGGCAATTAGCGGCTTCTGTTAACGCTGTGAACAGCAAGCTTTTTGAAATCCTTGGCCAAATCAGCACCTAGAAAGTGAGGACTTCTAATCTCCAAGAAAAAGTTCAGTGTGAGACAAAAGGTATCTGTTTTTATACTTAACTTGATAGAAAAAGAAAAAACAAAAGACCTGAAACAAGATGGCAGCTGGGGTCCTGGGAGTCCCAATTCCAGGGCCTGGGAAGTCTGAAGCCCACCGCCTTGGTTTTTATGAATTGTCATGAGGGGATTTCGTTTTCTTGGTTTCTAGAGATTTTGCTCCCAGGTGTAAACTGAGTAAAATTTATTATAGAGATGGAAGGCAGGGTTTACATCCCAGTGATAGCCAAATTAATTTGATGGGCATAGATGGCGCACCATCTACCACTGACCGCCCAGCTCCCCTGCCCGGTCTCAGCTTCTCTCAGTCTGGCTGGCTTCTCTCTCCTCGTCCTCTCTTTCCTCCCCCAACTCTACTCCCCCGCCCTCCCCTGGCAGGAGCAGAAACAACAACTCTCCCTTTAATCTACAGCCGGCGGCCAGACAGGTTTTCCCTCCTCTATAGTCCAACCCCTCCCGACAAGTGGCTCTCCCCCAGGGAGACAGCTCCCCTTCCCCTTCCTGAAGAGGACTCACGGGGCCAGCTGTTGAGAGTTTGGAAAAGAAAAAATTTTTTTCACATCTTTACACAAGATGGGAAAATCTCTGACGTCTAAGATGGTACCCGGCTATACTGCAGTGTTTATATTTTTTAATTGCTTTGTTCTGTATGGAATTTTTTAAAAATAATAACTAATGGTAGCGGGCATTTCTTGTTATTTTATATACTTAAAAAAAAAAAAGACCTTCAAAATTGCAAAGCATTAGTGATCAGATCTAGGCTTCTATCTTCTATCAAGGATTCACACCAAAAGGTGGTTCAGTGAAGCGGCTGCAATGAGGCAGCACTGGAATTAGAAGAAGAAAAGGAAATCAGGTGCCTCGGATGGAGAGGGGGAGGTTTTGAAAACTCAGACCTAATAGTAACAGAAAACATCACCAACTCACAGCAACATATGTGGATTCGCAACTGTTTCCCTGAGAATGTTTCTTTTTGGGGAGGACTCTCATATTTGAAGACTCTGAGTAATGACAGGCAAAAAGTGAAGATGTCGCGGTGGCCTGACAGCCACGCCCCGGAGAGATGACCTAAGGAGTATTCTTCGGACTCTTCCATTTCACAAAGCTTTAGCTTCTCCCAGTATCACGTGACCCTTTTTGGCTTAGAGGGGTTAAGGAATACTCGAGGGCCTCGTGCTCGCCTACCCATCAGGCTTTGGCAATCTGTGTCTCATTCTTGTCTTCACAATGTGTTCCCCTAAGTTTTGCCGGCTCACCTGTTTGTCTAGTTCCTCCTGAATCTTCCTCGATAAACCTGTCTAAATGATGCAAGAACTTCCTATCAAAAGAGTGTGTGATCTTCTCCGCTGCAGTCACACCCGGGCTCCGCAGCTGCACACTTGTCAGAGTTTCATTTGCTCCCTGCTCTCCTAGGTCCTCTCACTGAATTTCCTCAGTCCCCATTTCCTCTCCTCTCAGGCCCCATATCCAGCATTTCTTCATTTTTACAAGCACCTTGCCTCGCATAGGAGGTTGCTCATCTCCTCAGAGCTATGTGGCCCACTTACCTGCCACCATGTGTCGGGGGGGCCTTAGTCACATGCAGCCTGTGGCCCAAACAGCCCTGCTTATCCGGAGGACACTGCTACGGAGTCAGAGATCCCTGCTTACTTTTGGAGGGTTTAATTGTGCCTTATGCATCTTAGCCGAACTACTAAGCAGCAACAGTGGTGCTAATTAGCATATTTACATAAACATACAGACCGATACAATCACATTTCATTTGTTAACAGCTTAACTGCTCTCCACCATTGTCTAATTTGCCCTGGTTTCCCTTTCAGCTTTCATTCGCTCAACTTGTAAAGTTTTCAATTTATAATGATTATTTTAACTTAAGCAAGCCCGGCTCCTGTGTGACAGACAGTGACCGTCAAAAATCCACAGGGAAGGCTTCTGTTTAGCCTTTGATTTTATTTTGTTTTTATTTTGCTTTTTAAGCTGGAAAAATGTTCGACTGTGTGGATGATTTGTAAGCATACCTTACGGATCAACTTTGATCGCCCTTCAAATTTCCTGTTCTCCTTTAGACTTCTCTTGGCCTCGGAGGGGCTGGGGAGCCAGGCAGAAGCATGACTGAATGGCCCAGGTGATAATCCTCCTCAAGTTACTTCCCTCAATAATGGTTTTCACTGACAATTTTACTGCTCTGTTTTAAGCTTTCCCCATCCCCTGGGCATCTGTACATATGTCTATGATAAGCCTCATCCAGCCCAACAAAATTGGCCCCTCAGAATACAGACTACTCTATTTTTAAAAGCTCTTCTCTCTCTCTCTCTTTTTTTTTTTTTGAACATAACACTTGAAATGCATTTAAACAGAAAGTAATTGGGCTTTAAAGGAGAGCCATAAAAGTGATTTATTCATGAGTACACATTTACTCCTCTCCCAGTGGACATCCATCTGATGTTAATGTTCCTTGAGTGTATATCCTCAGCCCTTTTCTATCCTCACGACTACTATGAACTTTTTATTCCAACCTTACTCCTTTCTACTGTGCTCCAAAGACCCTCAGATGTGCTGAAAGGGATCCATTGTGGGTACAGAACCACAATCTGGGAAACTCTGCTATCAAATAATAATGCTCCCTAGTCCCAATCACTGACTTTATTAGGTAGTCAATTAGGTATTTTTTAATTAGGGAAAGAAAGTTCTTCATTTTTTTCCCTGACGTTATTTGAAATGCACTTTTGTACTCATGCTGCACTGGTAGCAGGAACGCTATGGAAAGCATACCTTTTTCTTAGAGCCGTGGAAACTTCATTCTACAGAGAAGTAATTTCTATACAGAAATTTCTATAGGTCCCCCTCCCCAACACCCCAAAAGACTCACAGCAGAAGAAAGAACCAATGACAATAATGTTCCCTTCAGATCGTGTAGGTTTCAAAGTAAATTCATAAACATCAATTCATCTAAGCTTTTTTTTTTAAACAGGTGAGAAAACAGGCTCAGAGAGTTAAGATAAAGGACATTATCAAGGTCACATAGCTTGTCAGTCAGTGTCAGAGACCAGGATTTAAACCATCACTTGATGATTCCAATAAAAAAAAAAAAACAAATTCAGTCTCACAAATAGAAATCCAGCAATTTTCATTAACGCTTTGATGGGGAATCTTTTGTAAGCAATACTTACCAGTGAATGTGCTTTTCTTAGTTTAGATCTGTCCTGCAATTTCTTTTTCTTATCACGTGACTGTCGGCTGACCTCCGGGGTCATTTCATGTCTTTTCCTTCTTCTGTAAATTGGAACGCATTGGGGAAAGCACAAATATTATTTTAAAGCTTTGGTGTTGGCATAACTATTTGTCCACTTGATTTTGTTGTTCCTGTGGTTTAAAAGATTGTTTTCACTCAGCTGGAAACAAGCCAGATGTCCATCAACAGGAAACAGGTTGAATAAACTCTGGCACATCCAACAATTGAGGACTATGAGCCTTGAGAAAGGAAGGCAGAATGCTTCTTGATGTAACTGTGGGGTGATCTCCAGGACATACTGGTGCGTGAAAAATAGGGTAATAAAGTGTCATGTCATGTGTGCTACCATTTCTTTCAGAAAGGTGTGTGTGTGTGTGTGTGTGTGTGTGTTTGTTTATATTTTTTTAACTGGAAGGGCTGTACCACAACACTTTGAAAAACAGTTACCTATAAGCAGGATTCCCAATCAGGAACAAGCAATAATATGGAGGAGTAGGAACAGAAGCGAAACTTCTCCAAATACATCTTGTTTTGTATTTGACTTTGGAACCATCTCAATTTTTCCCAGAATTACAAAATAAAACGAAGGAAGAAAATTCCTAAAATCTAAAAACAAGATGAAACAAATGATCTTGTCTATCAAGTTGGTGGCATTACCCCACACAAAGGAATTACTTCATGGGATTTTAAGACAGTAATTTGTCTGAATATTCTTAGTAGTAAGGACAAAAACAAAGGTAAAGAAATCTTAAGAGGGGGGAGGGTATAGTTCAAGTGGTAGAGTGCATGCTTAGCATGTACGTGGTCCTGGGTTCAATCCCCAGTACCTCCATTAAAAATAAATAAATAAATAAACTTAATTACCTCCTCCCACCAAAAAAAAAAAAAAATGTTAAGCTGTGTTTGTATCATTATGAGTATTTGTTTTTTAAAACTATCACATATAATAGGATAAAGTAGGGATCCACAAACTACAGCCCAGAGGGCAACTCAGACTCATGCCTATTTCTGTAGATAAAGTTTTATTGGAACACAGTCATGCCTATTTTCGCATATTGTCTATGGTGGTTTTCAGGCTATGATGGCAGAGTTGAGCAGCTGGGACTGAGATATGGATATGGCCTGCAAAACCTAGTGCATTTGCTGTCTGACCCTTTGCAGAAAAAGTTTGCCTAAAATAATGGACCAAGGTTGATCATCAAGGGCCACAAACATCAGAAAAGCAGAGACAACCAGAAATTATGTGCTTTATGATGGAAGTATATGATCATTATATACTCAAGCCTCTAGATCTGACCACCAGTGTGACATTGAACAGGAGGCAGAGGAACGTGTTCAGCTGCAGTGTTGGGAGGACAATCACCAAAATCCAGAAGGTGAGAAGTTTTACAGGATAAATGACTGGATTTCTATAACAAACAACATGCAAGGGGGAACAAAAAAAAAAAAAAAAGGACAAAGAGGAAATCTATGGATCGAAAACAAAACAAAGCAAAACTTATGTGACATGGATCAAATGCAATATGTAGGTCTTACCTGGAACCTGATTAAACAAACTGACGGTTTAAAAATATCAAACCCTTATGAGACATTCAAGGAAACCTGAAAACTGACTTGGTATTTGATTGACTTTATTAAGGAATCATTCATTGATTAGAAGTGGTATGGTATCAGGTTATGATTTTTAGACAGAGTCTATCTGTAAAGGACAGGCATTGAAATATGTATGAATGAAATAATCTGACATTTGGATTTGCCTCCAAAGTAACCTGGGGGAAGAGCAGAGTGGGTGAGGAATGAACTGGTCACGAGCTGAAAACTATAAATGCTGGGTAATGGTTACAAGGGGTTCTAGTCTCTCTACTTTTGCATATATTTGAATTTCTATTATAAAAAACTTTTATTGGAAAAAGATCGGCTTTGCCCAAATATTTCCTGATACTTGATTTTCAAAAATTTCCCCCAACCTTTATAAGAGATACACCTTAAACATTAAGACACAGTTAGGTTTAAAAATAAAGTGATGAGAAAAGATGTACCATGCAAAGAGGAAGCATAAAAAGGCTAGAATGACCATTAATATCAGATAAAATAGAATCAAGACAAAGAGTATTATATTAGTAAACATAAAGAGGAACATTTCATAATGATACAGGGATCAACTAAACAGAAAGACATAACTGTTGCAAATGTGTGTGTACCTAATTACAAAGCCTGAAAGTACATAAGGCAAAAATTAACAGACTTAAAAAGATAAATAGACAGTTCTACAATTTCTTTTAAAGTACATACACTATATTCACCAAAATAGAGGAGATGCTTGGACTCTTCAAAGGGTCAGTGCCACAGGGGAAAAAAAGAGGTGGGGGAACTGTTCTAGATATGAGACATAGCAAATGCAGTGGGGGTTCAGGTGGGGTTTAGTGCAAAAAAGAAAGACTATAATGGGCATTCTTGGGAAAACTGCAGAAATTTGACATGGACCAGGTATTAAAATATTAAAGAATTACTGTTCATTTTCTAAGATATGATGATACCAGTGTGGTTGGGTAGGCAAATGTTTTTATCTTAGGAGATGAGTGTTGAAGTTTTTATTTAGCGGTGAAAGTCTTTAGTTTACTTTCTTATGGCATGGGAAAAATATGTAAATATAGAGACACAGAGAGATGAAGAAAAATAGCAAAATATTATCAGTTGTTGAGTCTCGTTGGAGAGTATATGAGACACTATATGCACTCATTTGCAACCCGCGTTTCTCACTTAACAATATACCCTGGAAATCACTCCTTACCAGTTCACAGAGGTCTTTCTCGTTCATTTTTACAGTTGTTTAGTGCTCCATTGTGTGAATGGACCATACATAGTTTACTCAACAAACACTCTCCTATTTTGAGCATTTATTTCCAATATTTCAGACTCATTAACAATGCTGCAAGAAACAAACTTGGGCTGATGTACTTTTGGTATTTTCAAGGTTTATTCCTTGAAGTAGGATTGCTGTGTCAAAATGTAAACACATATTACTTTTTGCTGGATATTATAAAATTTTTCTCCAAAAGATTTGTGCCAATTTATATTCCCACAAGCAATGTCCGAGGGTACTGGTTTGCCCACAGCCTCACCAACAGAATGTATTGTCAAACTTTAAAGTTTTTGCCAATCAGGTATTTGAAAAATGGCATGTTTGGTAGCTTTGTGCAAAAAAGCAACATGGAAAGGATAAACTAGAAGCTATGGATTGGTAAGAGGGAAAGGGTGGGCGAAGTGACAGTGCAGAAGTGGTGTGGAGGAGATGGGGGTGTGGTGCTGTTCTGGGCATGCCTTCTGCACATTTTTTGTGTATTTTATAAAGTTTTAACTTTAGAGTCATGTAACATACTCATCCTGAAGGAGATATTTTTTCAAGAAAGAATTCACATAACTTTTGAACACAGTTTTATGAGTATACACCCAAAGGCTAAAGGCAAAAAGAACCATAAACAAATACTGAATTTTAGTTAGTAGATTGTCTTCATAATGATATGGGTTAGCAATCTGAAATTAGTTTCAGAATTAGTAAGTCAATATATATTCTGTGTATATACTACATGTAATACCTTTTTATACAAAATTATATATGTATCTATAATATAAAATCAAAATTATATGTGTGCATGTATGTGTGTGTGTGTGTATGTATGTGTGTGTGTGTGTGTGTGTGTGTGTGTGTGTGTGTGTATCTCTCACTGTCAGAGAAGGGAGGTGCAGATATGGAGAAGGAAAAGACTAGAACGAACCCTATGGTGCTAGATTGGAATCTGAGGTATTAAAATATTAAAAGAAGCTGTAATGTTGAAGCATTACAGCTACAATGCAAACAAATCCTAAAGAACAGGGCAAATTTACCAATAGTGGTTCATTTACTCTTCAATTACTTTTTGCTTCTATGTAGTTAACAGCACTTGTACTTCACAGTAAGTTCTGTTTTCATCTAGCCATAGACTGAAGAGCTAGGAAATTGTTTCTAAAAGCAAAGAAGTGGAGGAGGGTACGATTCTCACCCTTGCCAGCTTTGCTCGTTGGGGTCACAGTTGTCCAGGTAATTGAAGCGAATGATATCAGTTGGATGCTTGTCGGAGGATCGCCAGGGTGGGAGTTCTTTCTCCCCTGGGTGGTTCTTCTTTCTTAAAGAGGAAGAGGACCGGAAAGCTAATGAAGGAGACGGCTTTGCCTCCAGAGAACTGCTTGTAATTGGCTGAACGTCTGCGATCACAAACCCATCTTTTGGAGGTGTCTAGAAGAAGAAAATTTGATTATTTCTGGTCTCAAAACACTATAATAATAACAGCAGTAAAACAAAGAACATCATTGTCATCATCATCATCATCATCATCACCACAATGGCAATGATAACGGTGGCAGCGATCACAGGAACCACCAGCCCAGAAGGACCTGCTATGTGCCAGGCACTGTCTCAGGAAGTATTCATGCAATATTTTATTTAACCTTCACGATCACTCTAAAAGGCAATCGTAATTACTCCCATTTTACAGAAGAGGAAACTGAGAGAGGATGAATTAATTCATTTGCCCACTACTACTACCACCTAAGCACTAAGACACAGGGTCAGAATTTGAATCCAGGACTGTTCTGCTTCAAGTCCACATGCTGACCCTCTCTGTCCCATATTGCCACCTCTTCCACCACATCATTATATAGTTTTTCCACAATTGCAGTTAATTTATTCATAAAAATATACACATTCCAAAAAAAAGTACCCCAGCCCTAACTACCTATAACATACAGAGACAATTTCGAGTTATGTAGGCGTACACTTCAGATTTTATCAAGTATCAAAACCTCGACCATTCCCAAAGAATACTTCTGCTTTAATTGCCCAGACTGAAAGTCTATTTGTGTGTGTGTGAAATTTGTAAGGTTTTTATGTGGTTGTAGCCTAAGGGAAGTGGTACTGGTATGTTGAGAAGCCATTAAAGGCTTAATTTTTGTTCTTTAAGCGATTAGGGAAGCTTTGGTTGGTAAATTGGTTTGCTTGAATTGTCTGTGAAAATTAAAAAATCTCCCAGTCCCTCCAAGCAGAATCAGTTAGTTTCTTATCCTTGTTTCGACTGCTCTTTGTCTGCATTTCTATTACAGGATAGCACGTAGTATTCAGTGCTGTGATATTTGTTTATTTGTCTATATCCTGGGCTCCCAGAAAGCAGGGTTAAGATCACTGTACTCTTAGCACCTAGAGCATAACAGTATTTAATAAATATTTACCCATTTAATCAGTGATTATGGTAAAGGAAGAAGACATTTAACATTTATGGAATAGATAGCTCATTACTGGTTTAGCATTCAGTATTTTGTGCAGATCTCATTGTTCCCTCTTCCTCTATTTTCTGAAAGAGTTTATGTAGAATTGGTATTTCTTTCTTAAATATGTCACAGAATTCACCAGTGAAGCTATCTGAGTCTGGAGTTTTATAGAAAGTTTATTAATTCAATTTTAAATTGATGAAGATTTATTCATGTATTCTATTTCTTATTGAGAATGTTTTGGTAATTTGTGTTTTTCAAGCATTGTCCATCTAGGTTGTCAAGCTTAGTGACATGGACTTCTTCTGTTCATAATATTCTCTCATTTTCCCTCTAATGTCTACAGGATCGGTACTGATTCCCCCACGTCTATTCTTGTTACTAGTAATTTATGTTTTCCCTCTTTTTTCTCCTTGATCAGTTTAGCTGGAAATCTATTACATTTTTTTTGTTTGTTTTCAAAGAAGCAGCTTTGGTTTCACTTATTTTTTTTTTTTATTGTTTGTATGTTTTTAATTTCATTGACCTCAACTCTTTATTATTTCTTCCTTCTATCTACTTAGGGTTTAACTTACTCCTTTTCAATGAAGACTTTTTGAAATTGTTTGGTTTTTTTGGGGGGGGGAGTAGGTAGCATAGACTTATAAACAGTTATAAAGATCATTCTGGTCCAGTCCTCTCATTTCAAGGTTGGGGAAATGAGTATTAATCCCTACCATCTACACAACTCATCAAATGCATTCAAAAGCTCTGCTGAAGCACATGCCAGGTACCAGGTACTGGGGGGAAGGGAGACAGTGATGGGGCTTGAAGGAAGGTAAATTATGCTCTACTCTGGCAACTGTCTATGTTCACCATCTTTGAAGCAAACTTGGGGAATCACACCAATTATTCAAGTGCTGACAGTTGACTCTGTTAACCTTAGTCAGATGGCTTTATTAACCTTCATCTTCCATAGGTCTATTATTTTAATCAATAAATTTAAGTTTATTAGTTGATTTTCCTAACTTTTGTTTTTCTGATATAGGTCTATTTCTTCAACAGAAAAACTGAAGTTTAATATAACAAAGTTCTCCCTACAGAAATGTAATACTAAGCAAAGATGTGGCAACTTTCTTGCATTAAAACTATTCATTATTTTAAAATATAGTTGTGCATAAATATTTTGTGGAAAAAGACTTCTTGCTGAAGACAAAGCATTAAAGTCAGTATTATATATAATATTCAAAACGTTTTTTCATTCTACAAGTTGGCTCATCACTTTTCTCTCCTCTGCCCCAGTCTTCAGCTATTGAATCCCATTTCCTGCCTACAATTGAGAATAGAGTCAAGGGAAGCCTTATGATAAAAAGAAGTCACAGCTACTATCATTTTTAAAATAACTTTTCTACCACTGAAGTTTAAAAAATTTTTTTTGAAAGAAATCCTCGTGGAGAACACCAATTACTGAAATCAGAAAGACTTAGTTTTATCATTGCAATTATAACAATATTATCGATGCATAGTTTATTACTATATTAAATGTAGATGGATTCTACTTTGAGCAAACACAATAAAACTGAACTTAAATGGAGCATGTTAGGAGTTGACTATGCATATTCCAAAAGGATTCTTCAGTTTGAAAAGGATTCACTGCAGCTTTTTCACAGAAAACCCCTGTGGTTTTAAAAATCATTAAACATTTTAAAATTTGCATATAATTTTTCACTCATCTATTGTGCAAAACTCTGCATGTGTATAGATCACACCATAAAGAAAAGGCTCATAAAAAAATCTCCCATAAGTTATCTAATTAACTGTGATTGTAAGAATGAATATAAACATTGGTTATAATGCATAGAAAACCACTAGAAAAAATTATGCTCACATTACTTTTTATGAGTCTATGTGAATGCTTTACATTGCTAGTTTCTAGCTTAAAAAGAACTTTAATGTGCCCGTGATGCCCTTCCCTAATTACTGATTTATTGGAAAAACCTTTCTTTACAAATGATACAAAAATAAACTTCAGCTTGTCTAGTAGAATCACAGAAAATGTCAATTGTTTAAAATTTGATGACCCGTAGGTAATAAATACTGCACACTGCCCACAGAGCCCCAGTGTCAGGACCGTGTGGTGCAGGAGTCAGAGACACAGAAATCCAGGAGTCTGGGCAGAGTCCTGACCTGGGCGGGAACCGCGGTTGGGGAGTATCAGATGACAGCTCTCAGCTAACGTGGGTATCTTGAAAAGGGTTGTCAAGTTCGCAGAAGAGGAGAATTTTGAAGTCATAGTATCTTTCCTTTGAACCAACTGCCTCCCCCAACTTCCGGTTTGATCACTTAGTCTTAGTTCTAGAATTCCCAAAAAGCTGATTGTAATTTTGCTGGTTCCTTCCCCAGATGTACCTTGGGCTTGGTAACGGGGAGCTCTTTCACCATTTGAATATAGTGCTTCTTCCATATACCCTGCTCAAAGCGAGTCGGAGAGAAATTGATGTACCAGTTAAACCGTAAACATTTGAGCATCCAGAGCTGATCCAGTTCAGTTAAGTTCTTCCAATGCCAGCTCACCTGGAAAAAAAACAACAATTAAAAAAAAAAAACAAACTCTATTCAGTTTACATGCCTGCTTTCTCTAGGTTTTGAACTGTCACCCTGAACTGAAATCACTTTTTCGTCCTTTTCCTCTAAATCACAGCTTCATTACCTCCTACCTGAAGTGCTTCCTAGCCAAGCAGATGGATTTTTTTAAAAAAATATTAATTCAGACTTAGAATCAGAGTCAACTAATATTTACTGAGCGCCTAGTAACCATCCTCATAGCAAACTAAGGAGGGAAGCATAATTACTATTCTCATATTGCAAATGAGGAAGCTGAGGCTCGGATAGAATTTGGGACATCCTAAAGGCTCCTGAAGGTCTCCATATGAAAGCTATATGAAGGGTACAGAAACTCAGGTCTGCACATTGCTTATTCTTCTCATGATGTGTTTCCATTTTCCCTCCATTCCTATGATTTAACTAAATATAAATTTTATGAAGGGAACACAATTGCTAATACTACATTGGCAGGTCCTAAACAACCTTTAAGATTCAACAGAGCATTAAGAATTTGTTCTGTACATTCCACTTCCACAGCATCACGGTCAATCCCACACATCCAGCACATGGTGGAGGTGACTCTACTATGTGTAGTAGTATTTATGGTAATTTACTTCAGGTTTTGAGTAAGTCTTGCTAGAAACTAGAGTCAAGCTCATATGTAAAACTGACACTAGGCATTCTATGTCTCTTATCATAAGAGTCACAAAGATGACATCTAACCTTCAAATTCAAGTTTCATTCTTGGAAAACTGGCCTCTTTTTCAAGATTAACCAAATAATGAACAATGTTTGAGTGCCAAAAAAATAAGCAGAATGCTCTATAATGGAATTTGCTACCCATACATCCATTTATCTCCCTTCCTCCCTCCTTCCATCCATCATGTACTGAGTTCCTATTATGTTTATCATTGTTTTATGTGCTAAAGATGAGATGTGCAGGAGAGAGGCATACAGGAGAGGGCACAGTTAGAAGAAATCACAGGTTGGAAGGAGGAAAAAGGTTAATGGGTCCAATAGAGCCCTGCAGGCAGAAACAGGAATCACATCTACTTTGTTCAACCCAGAAATGAAACTACACCCACCTTAATCCCCATATGGTTAGTTAACTCAGAATTCAGTCAAGAGGTGAAGTTTAGGAGGGAGGGGCTGGGGAGAGAAGTTTCTCAGTTCTCACCCTTTCCTTCTTTTTTCTTAGATCTTGTTTATACCTGGGTATTTAAGTTGTGGTTTCCCCAACTCCGGGGTAGATAAGGTTTTGTGTGTTTTTGTTTGTTTGTTGTTTTTAAACTAAGCAGGAATGAAGAGAATTGAAGGGTAGGTAAGAGCTTTCAAAACTATAAGACATTCCCCTTCCGTATTGTTAAACTGCTCAAAGCTCATCTTGGTGCAATGACTTCATTGTTTGCTTTAAATCTGGACAAATAACTGCTGCCTGTGTTTGCTCACAGTCGGTCCTGGGAATACAATACAATGCTGAAATCTTGCAAGACTGACACATGGTGCCTGTGGATGATAGGTTCAGCTATTTCAAATAACGTTTCCCTGGAGTGATGACATTCTCATTATGGAAAAACATGAAAAATTCTGAAAAGCTTGAAGGAAAAAACAATAGCCATAACTCCCATCAATCAGAGATGATCATTATTAACAACCTGATAGAGTTCTTTTCCCTTCTATCTGTTTTCTAGGCACATACGGAACAAAATCGGGAAACTGTATACAATTTAAAAACATGCTTGCTTAGGGGGTGGGAAGGGATAAATTTGGGAGTTTGAGATTTGCAAATGTTAGCTACTATATATAAAAATAGATTTAAAAAAACAAGTTTCTTCTGTATAGCACAGGAAACTATATTCAATATCTTGTAATAATGCTCAAAGAAAAAATATGAAAATGCATATATTATGTATATGCATGACTGGGACACTGTGCTGTACACCAGAAATTGACACATTGTAATTGACTGTGCTCCAATTTAAAAAAATAAAAATAAAATCATGCTTTCTTCATTTTACATATAATAAGCACATCTGTTCTTTCAAAACATGTTTTGTAACGGCTGCATAATATTTCATTATATGGCTGTATGATACTCTCCTATTTTGGACATTTAAAATGCTGTGCTTTTTAAAAAAATTATTTCATTTTTGGAATAATACGTGTACATGAATACTAAATTCAAAGACACAAAGGGCCACACAGTAAAAAGGAAGTCTCTCTCACCCCTGCCATCTAGCCACTCATTTCCCTCCCTAGATGTAACCATTGTTACCGGTTTCTTGTGTATCATTCCAGAATATAACACATTCGGATATATTCTTTTTTTTCTTTCCAAAATGGTAGGACAACTTGGTACCTTCACTTTTTTCACTGATGATATATGTATCTTGGAGATGGTTGCAATTTATTTCACTAGTCCTCTAACAGTAGACATTTCCATTGTTTCCAACCTTTTGCTACTACAAACAGAGCTGCAATATTCTTACATAGACACAATTTTTGCATGTGTTGAAGTATACCCATCAGACAAATTCCAAGACATGGAACTGCTGAGGCAAAGGGAATCTTTATTTAAAAACTGACTACTACCAAACTGTTCTCCACAGTGGCTGTATCAATTTATCTGCCAGCAATATACAAAAGTGCTTGTTCCCCACGCCTCTGCCAAGATAGAATATTACCATTAAAAAAAATAACTCAGTCAATTTGAGTCATGAAGGATGGCATGATAATGAGGCTAAGCATTTTACATATTTTAGAAATGTCTGCTTTTCTTTCTGTGAACTACTTATTCACTGCCTTTGCTCATTTTTCTGCTGGGTTTTGATCTTTTTTCCCCCCTTAATATAGATTTATAGTATTTCTTCAAAAAGTAAGAAAATTAGCCCTTTGCTGGCAATATATTTTTTTCCCTATTTACTGTTTGGTTTTATTTATGGTGTTCTTTTCCATGGAGAAAATTTTAATTTTTATAGTCACAATTTGAAATCTTGCTTTCTTTATGCTAGTTTATAATATATATATATATAATATATATAATATAAAACACATGAAGCAAGATTTTAAGTTATATATTTTCTTTTGAAGCCCTAAGTATTATAGGATACTCAAAAAGGCCTCCTTCCCTATGTTTCCTTTGAGAACTTTAATGGTTTCCTTTAATTTCACATCAATCTTTTATTCTTCTAGAATTTTTTTTAGATAGCCGCCCAACTGTCCCGATCATTTATTGAATAATTTATCTATCTTACTGCATTCACTTCTTTAATTTAAACTAAAGCTAACATGTTACACATATGCGAATGCAGGGTAACAAGGTAGTTTGCGGTCTTACTAGATTCTATGAAAAGAATCAACAAAATGACTACCAGTTTTACACCTTAAATAATACACTTTGATACACCAGGGAATTACCTGTAAGAAAATAATGGTCAGATCCTTTTCCAGCCCCAGCCCCTGCCCCTCACCCCCATGAGCACATCTGCTCACTCTGAACTCTTTCGGTCTCACATTGTTTTGTGTTTATGTCATCAGCACCTTATTTTGAGTTTTTCTATTTATGAATGGGCTGCACTGTCTACTTGAGGATTTTGCTGTTCTGTGCTGTGTAATGTAAGACTGTTCTGCTGACGATGTTACCCATATGTGTCTTTGTCTCCCCTACTAGCTGATACTTTTTTGTGGACAGTAGTGGTGTCTTATACATCTTCCCCTTTTGAGCACAAAATGCAGAGTTAGACACAAAGGAGACGGAGGTTAATTCCAACTGTGCAGACCAAACATACTGACCATCTCATCGACTCCTTGGTTCTGTGAGTGTGTATTTTTTTTCCCTCAAGTTTCAGAATTTTCTAGGCTGCCTTTACAAAATGCTGGACACTGCTTCATTGTTCTCACCTGTGCACAACGACAAAGGCTTCGGGGGTCCAGGAAAGAAAAGATGTATAAAGATAACACCCTAGGAAGCTTGGTAGTAAAATCCAGCGCTTCTGCCGGAATTTTTTCCTGAAGCTTTCGACAGCAGAACTTTTGCTGTGACAGGGAGCAGCGTTCTAACAGGCCTGTCAGGATTCTTCTCCTTTGAGAGTCTGTCCATTTGTCAAACTGGAAAAAAAAAAAAAAGCAAAAGGGAAAATAAACTCCAGGTTTAGTCTGCTACCAGAGATTTGTCATGCAAAAGAGATAAGAATGGCACAGAAAGCGAGTTTAGTCATTTATTCTGAATGGATAGCATATATTTCTTTCGCAAATTAGTAAACTCCATGTTTTTCCACTTACCTGTCCTTTCTCACGTTTACATCTGTGAGCACGTGCAAGACCAGCGTGTGCACAGAAGTGTACTTGACCTCAAAACTTTTAGTTACGTAAGAACAATAAGCTGGAGGCTGGCCATATTCATAAACTGAGAATATGTATACTTTTAAAAGACAATTCTTCCTCAATTTATAATGGGGTTACATCCTGATAAACCCCTTATAGGTTAAAAACATCACAAGTCGAAAATGCATTTAATACACCTAACCTATCAAACATCAGAGCTCAGCCTAGTCTACCTTAAACGTGCTGAGAACACTTAACATTAGGCTACAGTTGGGCAAAATCGTCTCACACAAAGCCTGTTTTATAATAAAGTGTTGACTATTTCATGTAATTTATTGAACAGTGCACTGAAAGTGAAAACCAGAATGGCTGTCTGGGTACAGATGGTTGTAAGTGTATTTGTTGTGTACCCTCGTGATCACATAGCTAACTGGGGGCTTCCCAGCATCAGAAGAGAGAATCCTACCACATATGGCTGGCCTGAAAAAAGAACAAAATTTGAAGTTTGAAATATGGTTTCTGCTGAATGTCTATCACTTTTGTACCATCTTAAAGCTGAAAAGTCGTTAAGTGGAACCATCCTAAGTCGGGGACGTCGGCACAACTTCAAGAGAAGACGCCTGGGCAGCCTCTCCCCACCCCCCAAGTTTCTGTATTAGCTCATTAGTGATTAAAACTCCAGGACCAGAAACAAACCTTTGTGTTCACACTGGAGATAAGGTATAAGGAGCACATATTCCTGAGAAGGGGAGCATGTGGGGTTGAAGTCCTACTAATACGTAAATGATTGATATGACTGGAGAGAAAACACTGATGGGGGACCTGGGAAAAAAGAGTGCCAGAGACAAGAAGTACATGCCAAAGCGACCCGGGGCATGCCAAACAAAAGCTTCGGTTACTTCACAATTTTCGGCAGAGATAACCCCAGACTGGTTCCAAGATCAGTGATGGGTCAGAGGGAAGAACTTGAGGGCTGGCCAAAACCAAAAGAAAGGGTCTTATGGGAACATCTAGCAGCTGAAGGAGTCATTAGCAGGGTATAAAACTCTCCTTTCTCCACTAGAGAAGAGAAAATAGAGAAATCTGGGGCAACTTGTGTTTGTATACTAGTGCATTTCCAGATAGATATTTATTAATTATTATAAAGTAATCCGAATTTTATAATGCACTTTAGTTGCAATCATAAAATACACTGACCACCTAAAAAGGCATATAAAGCAAAAATGTATTTTTATAAGCTTTATGACAAGTCAACTTCCTTATAATCATAGGATGTATTTTTTAAATTAGAAGGAATACTTCTTGATTAAAACTATGCACTGTGACAGATCTATTCAGTGACCCAAGAATCTCACTTTGGAGACTAATTCAAGAGCAGGGTTGGGGGGTAGGAATTCTAAAAAACAACAACAACAACAACAAAAAACCCACCAAAAACCTTAACTTACAAACAAATGAATAAAATGTATTCACATGTGAGTGTTCCCAGATTTCTTTTATGCCTGTTTCTGCATATCCATAATCTACAACTCCCAGAGACTTCTCTCCTTTGGGGATGGATTATTAAAATGAACAGAGAGAAGCCAGACCAGAATGGCTGAGCCCAGGGCCCAGGAAGCTGCACTGACCCATAAAATGAAGAGCCAGTGGGGAGGCGTATGGAGACAGAAGAGCGGTGGAGCTTGCGCTTGTAGGGACTTTGGGGCTCAGACTCTAATTGACTTTGTAGCAGTTACAGATGAGAGGGAACTGGGGAAGGAAGGAGGGAGAGCTGAGAAGCACCATTACGAGTTTTGAATTGGATCCCCTGTGATTCCTTTGAGAGACAAAATGAAGATTGGTATTCATTTTTAAAAATGACTTTTGGGCAGTGCTCTGTAGCTTTCTAGAAACTGAGCTACTTGGGGACCCAGGATGATTAAGGTTACAAAGAAATTTTTATGTGATATTATTATCACTGCAAAAAATCAGAAATAACCCCAAATGCCTAACAATAGTGGACCAGCTAAGCAAACTAATATATCAACATGAGAGGAGAAAGTATGGCATTATGGATGGATGGTGGGTTTGGGAATGAGGCCCTTGGGAGTCTCCCTTCCAACATTCTATTATTTCTAATACGCTTCGGAAATAAATGAATAAATCCCAGCTCTACCACTAACAACCTCTTAATTTCTTCGTTTATACATTAAGAATAATCATACCCCAATTGTAAGGTTGTTCTGAGGATTAAATAAAACAAAAAGTGTATAGAAATCCTAATTGAGTAAATGACTCATTGTAGACACGGCAGCTAGTATTATAAAATACCATGGTCATGTTAAAACAATAAGCACGTGAGATAAACCAACGTAAAACGAATAGATATGTAAACAGTTAAAAGGCATGAGATCACCCTGTTTGTACACTGACAAGGATGGGAAGTATGTTTGGAATGGCTGAGGTTAGCTCATTTGCTTTCCTTGGTGCCCACAAAAAGAGAACGACCTCAGCTTGAAGAACAAGTGATTTAAAATGAATATAAAAGAACATTAGTATTATAAAGTGCTGAAGAAATCCATAAAAGAAAACATTAAAACCTTTTCCTCTAGAGATTAAAGAGATAATTACATTGGTTCTTCATTTATTTCCCTGATTACAACCGTCAAAGGTAATTTATATTTGGCTTTGATAGGTGTTCTGTGCCTGGAGGGGTTTTCCTTTCTAATTGTGTTTATTTAGGCTAATAGAAAACGAATTTGCATTCCTTGAACTCCTACCAATTGAAGGTGGGTAGGTGACTCACAAGAATGCTTAACAGTTGGGGGGAAATCCCTTTGGAATTTAAAAGGTGCTAGGAATAATCCAAAAAGTAAATAATCCCTGGAGGAGTTAACTGTACAGGAATTTGGTAATCTCCCAGTCTCTCATGCATCACCTCTCAAGTGAAAATAGCCTTAACAGTGTAGCCAGGGATCTGATGTGTGAGACTGGGGAGCAGCTAGGACCATTTTTCTATCCTGGTATCATGTACGGTACCTCACTTCACAGTTAGTTCCTTTTGAATATTATATATTATATTATATTATATTCTGCTATACTATCTTATATCATATAATATAATCCTAATTTATAACTACTTTAATGCCTTTTTATAGGGCTTTTTTGGCAAGAGAATTGTGAAATCCTCGTTTTTAATATTACATATTATATTGCATTATGTTATATTATGCTATGTTACACTGTCTTATATCATATAGTAGAATTCTATTTTATAATTATTTTAAATGTCTTTTTATAGGGCATTCTGGAGAGAATTGTGAAACCCTCTTCTCAGAGTAGTTGTTACAAGGATTCTTGCTGCACTTTCGGGAAGTGAGGATGGTACCTAGTGCCTCTCATCTCACACTGAATGGCAAGGAAGGTTCCCGGGGTGTGGGGGACGAGATGAAGAAAGACACTTCTTTTTTTTTCCTTATTGGTTACATGATCTTAACTTGGTTGAGTTTCTGAATCCTATGATCAAACACTTAATTTCGCAATTAAAGCATGAATACTTTATTGTTTTAAAAGTTTCAAATAGGCACTTACAGAAGTAAGTGTGAAAATCTGTTATGATTCCTCACAATCAAATCTCACTCCATTCCCCAGTAATAACCAGTTTGCAGTTTGATGCTCAAGCATTTCTATGTATTTACATATACATATACATACACACACACACACATATATCCATCAATAGGGAAGCAGTTAAATAAATTAAGAGTATACCCATCCCATGGAATATACACAACAGTTTAAAAACAAACGAAGGAGGTAGGTATAGCTCAGTGGTAGAGTACATGCTTAGCATGCACAAGGTCCTGGGTTCAATCCTCAGTATCTCTATTAAAAAAAAATATATATATATATATATATATATACATACACACACACATATATATAGCCATAAATGTCCTGATGTGCAATGAACTCCAGTGCATAATATTTTCTCCAATCATTCACAGTAGAATGGATATGCCATAATCTATTTATTCAACGATTTATTCAATTTCTACTGATACCATTTAGGATGTTTCCAACACACACACACACACACACACACACACACACACACACTGCAAAATACTTGTGCATGTTTTTTCATGTCCCCTGTGAATATTTCTCTAGTCTGGATAAACACGCATAACCATGTTTTCAATCCTCTTGGGTAGAAGAGACTATTAGGTGACACTCCTGAGGAATTTGATGAGTAAGACACGTTGCCCAGAGAGGGATGACTCAAGGATGGACAACAATCACTAAGACTCTGTGTTTCCTTTGAGGAAGAGTGTGAAAGTCTTCATTTGTACTAAGGGTAGTTGTATCTTGTTAGATAAGAACATAAAGTTGTTACAGTTTTCCTTTGCAGGTTTAAGTATACGCATGAGGGGTGTAGATGGATGTTACATGCGCATGAGGGGTGTAGATGGATGTTAAGTGGTTAAGTGGACGGACCGTGCCGGTTCTTTAGCCATCATTTCTCAGATCCAAACCCACCTTCCTATACTCTGTGGACATGGGAGCTTGGTGCTCTGTGAACCATATTTCTCCTTTGACAGTTGGCTCTTGGTTAAATGCTGCTGGTGGGAAGGGGGGCATTAGAAGGAAACTGAGGAAGTAGAACCTTACTTCTTTGCTTCCTTGCTGCTCCTGGCACTATCCCCCTAACTCTTCACCCTGGCCGTCGCAGTTGACTCCTGTATCCTGCTTTTTCCACACTCCCAGAACCATGCTTCCTCAGATATATCAGCATCAGCCGGGCATGACACCATCTACTTTTTACTCCTTAGACGTCTAAGTCCTCTAGAAGGATGGTCCCAGCTCCAGAGTCCTCTCTCTGGGCTCCTGAGGTATCAGTGAAGCTGGTCATAGCTACTTCCTGCATCTCTATCTCCATGGTACCTCAGTGGTACCTCAGTGTTCTCTTTTTGCCTTTTCTAGTATTTGTTTAACCTGTTCTATTCATTAAATTGTGTCTGTTAAAATAACTGGTATGATTTCTATTTTTCTGACAGAACCCTAACTGTTATATACAGAAAATACCCATCAAACGTCCCAGGCAATGAGCAATCACGCATTACCTTATGTACACACTGAATTCTTTGGTCTCTATGATGATGTAACATAATAAAAAAGTAAGTATACTTTCAACAGTTACCCATTTTCCAAGCAGGGCTCTTCTTTCTTCAAATACCTACAATAAATAAAAAAAGAATGGAATGACTTCATATTTCATGGTTCAAAATACCCGTTACAAAAAAGCATCAATAAATAAATACTGGGCAGTCTTTTCATTATATCAACTGAGTACAAAATGACAGATTTTATACCTGAGAAGGTACTTTATGATTTTGAACTTGGGCAAAGTTTCGCTTTTTCCTCCATGTAGGATAACTCACCTTAAAGAAGAAGTAATCATTTTTCTTAAAGGCAAGACATAGGAAAAGAATGGACTTGTAAAGTGAAATCATTTTTGGAATTTGAAAGGAGATGCAAAAACTGACAAAGGAAAAAAATAGGAAAATGGAGAACCTCCTGCCAAATATTTCAACATCAAAAGTATGAGAACTTGTGAAATTTGCAAGGGAGAGACTCTGTTTTTACATCTCCATGTGGACATGTATCAGTGGGTATACACGACATATGTCTGCAGCTTAGAAATCTGTGTGTGTGCACCTCGGCACAATGTGAGTGGTATTTATATATTGGTAAAGAGGTGATTTTCTGAGAATTAATCATTTGTGTATTTGAATGAGCGAGGGAGGGACAACTAGTGTGAGAATGCTTGGCAGGGGAGGGAGTTCTGGGGAGAGGAAGCAAGAGAGAGTCATGAACAGATGTGAACGTCTCTCTCACTCCCACACACACACACCCTCCGGCAGCTTTCAGAACCGGGCTCGGTGTTTCCCCCTTCCTCTTGGCACTAACTTCTCTAGCACTGTCAAACGTTCCTACTTGGAAAGTAGCTCAGGCCTATTTCTTCCCTTTTGGGTGGAGGAGGATGAGAAGCTGGCTTTGTGCTTCCAACAGATAATGCTTTCTTCTCATTTTTAGACTCTCAAACTCTAGTTTCAAAGGGCATTCAAAACGGAGACTGAAATAATTGGTTCAACAACAACCTCAAGACCTGTAAAAGGTCATCTTTGATACCAACCGTAGAATCTCACACATCACAGGTAGACACATTCTGTACTTTAAAAAGAATACCCTTCTCCCCTCCCCCCAATTAACTGCCACCTGGGCTACTAAGGCTGTCAAATAACAGGAACAGATAAACTCACAATTTCTAGATGAAAAAAGGAGAGAACCTATAGAACACAGAAGATTCAAAAATCTGGATTCGAATATTTCCTGAACTCTCCTGTATCTAAGCTAATCTTATCAATCCTCTAATTTCCAACCCTGGTCACTGGCACCAGCACTTTGCTGATGCCCACTGATCTGGCTCCTTCCATATGCCACCTACAGCCCACGCTCTGCCTGGACTACTGGGTTTGCTGTTTGCTCTCCAGGTGGTCCTGTTCCTTTCATCTTCCCACGCAGATTACAACCACTTTGTCTTCTATGCTCCGCAGTCTTGATGGCAAGCCCTGAATAAACACCTGCTGACTGAACAACAACAAAACGTCTATGGTTTCTGAGGCTTTGGCTTTGACTTCAGAAGTCATAGAAGTTCAGTGCTCAAAGGAATCCTAAGATCTTTTTGTTCAATTCCCTTATTTTAGAGAGGATAAACAAGGCCCAATTGGGTTACATTTATAGATTTTTTAAAAAATCATTGGTTCCAGACTGTCTGTGCAGCTCAACTCTGAACCTGGTTCTTCACTAGAATCCTGCTGTTCCCTGACTTCCAGTCCTACATTCTCATTGCTGCTGCCAATGCTTTGGCCTGACAGTGGGAAGAAAAAAGGTCCCAAGACCACAATCTCCTTTCAAAAGGAGGCTGGGATGACCACCATGGTGTCCAATGACAATGGGGGGCGTTGGTAAGAAAGGGGCACTGACTTGAAGGGAAGAAGAGAGTTAGCAAGAAGGTGGCCGGAAAGGAATAGGGTGGGTGGTGGGGTCTTTAGAGGGCCAACGACCAAGACTAAGCAGAAGCCGAGCAAATCCATTTCTTCACCAAAAGGCATTTAGACCCAAGTAGAAATGGATGGGAGTGCAGAGGGGGAGGAGACACGCCAGACAAACTCAGATCTGGTTCTGACTGTACCCTCAACAAGAAATATAAGTGGGGACAAATTTCATTGTCAGGTCCTTGGTCAGACTCAGAATCATGTATTCTCTGGTTTGGAGCAAGTCTTTATTCCAAAGATTTGCAATCAGGTCTTTCATCTTAAGGAGCTGGGAAACAGTATGACTTCAGGTGGAAATATTAGAATGGATTTTTTTTTTCCTTGCAGAATGCTGCAGTCTGTTTACATCACAGTTTACTCAGAGCATGCTGTCATGTCAAAATCCCACGGTTGATATTTTAGTCTGTTGACACTGCAGTTACATATTGCACCATGTGACATCATTACAGTGTAGGAGTAAGACATTTGGGGGCTCCTAAATGATGACTGATGGATGGTAATTAGATGCTTTTTCTCAGAACACCCTTTTAACATGTACTGAACTAGATGTGTGTACCATACTCCAAAAGAAGTGTTGATCACTTTCAATTAAAATACTGGATGGCAAAGAAATGCATAGTTTTAAAATATTCGCCTCTCAAAGTTCACAATGCCTGAATTATTTTCTAATCTGCTACATTTTCCTAAACTGATGATGCTACTTTTTTTAGGCGTGTACATTTGAATTTCATCTCTACTTAGAGCCTGCTGTGAAATTAAAATCCTATGATTCTGTTTCAGTCTGAAACAGCTACATATTTCACATTTTTACTGTAGAGTAGAAAAAAGGCAAAATCAAAAACCAAAACCAAAAACAGAACCTCAAAATTACACTGATCATTCATGACATATGCCTGGTTGCAGAAGTGTAGAAAAGTCCTTATAATTATTGTATGGACATCTTCTGGCCAGTTGTATTCTTGGGCATTTGTTTTTAATCCCTTTCACACAGTCAGAATGTTAGATCTGGAAGGGAACTTTGAGGTGGTCTGATCCAACCCACTCATTTTTCGAAGGAAGGTAGTAAAGACCAGAGACATCAGTGACTTACTGAAGTCACACAGGAAATTAGTTGAAAAGCTGATCTGGAATCTGTATTTTCAATTCTCAGAGTTACTTTTCTTTGTTTGCTTTTATTTATATATGTTTTTAAATTGTTTTAAAATTTGAAATATTATTGCACTGTATAAAGTAAAAAATAAGAGCTCTTTCTTCTTGAGCTTTTTAAAATTTTTTTTTTCTTTTTTGGGGGGGTAATTACGTTCATTTATTTATTTTAATGGGGGTACTGGGGATTGAAACCAGGACCTCGTGCATGCTAAGCACACACTCTACCCCTGAGCTATACCCTCCCCCGAGAGCTCTCTCTTCGAATAGACCTCCCTCCCACTTCCCTATGCCACCCAACTCTTTGGGGCAACCACTATTAATAATGTGCTACATGCATATGCATATTCCAAGGGTGTGTCTATGTCCATTAGGACACACACAGATGGGTACATACACAAGCCAAGATTTTTAAAAATAATTTTACTCCAACCTAGAACCTAACTGAACCAAAATAAATTTTTTGGAATCAAATGGGAGTTGTGAACAACAAAATAAATACTATCTCTAGAAATTATCATGAAATTTGACAAAAGCTATTCAGGAACTGAGATAAGGCCGTGGCATGCTCGCTGTGATGCACTGATCTGATCCACCTCCAGAACTGAAGGATTTACTCCCTCAACTGTTAGGAGTGCTGCTGGCTGATAGCCAGGAGCTTGCGAGATCTGCCTCGTCCACGATCCCATCCGCCACATGGTCAGTGTGGCGCAAGACTCGGAGGGTCTTCAGGGTGTCCTGTGGGGTCTGCAGAGGCCTCGTTGCAACTGCCTGACAGCCTGGCTTCTTCCTCTGCCCCACATCTAAGTCCTGTCCTTCCCTTGCCTCCTAGGTCTTGATCCTGAGAGCCCTCCCACATCAATGCCCTACACACCAATCTGAGAGTCTGCCTCGCTAGGAACCCAACCTGCGGTAGGCAATCAGACCATTAAGATACTTTTTCTCCATGGCTGCTAAATCGATCAAGACTTTGAATTTTTCAAAGAAAATCTCTGAAAATCAAGGCATCTAACAAATACGTATTTCAGTTCAAGTCACTTTTTCACACGTGGGTAAAACCTTTACAATTCTATGGGAAAACATTTCAAAACCAAGCACTGGAGTCTCCTGGAGGGTGGAAGCAGAGAAGCTGTTACAGAAACTGTGGGAGAGCAAAGAGCATTGCCAACAGGTGCTCAATAAGTAACTGTTGAGTTGAATAAAAAAGACTTTCAATAGACTTGCTTGTTCGTCAGGCTTGATGAAGGCTGGATTTCTCTCATTCTGTGCCTCTCCTTTTGTTTCTCCTCATGCCTCTTTTCCCCCCGTTTCTCACTCTTTTTTCCTCACTTCCTTTATCTTTTTCCTTTTCAGTCTCCCTCCCTTTTATTTCTCACTATTCTGATCGCGAAGCTGGCTCCTCTGTCTCTCTCCCAGATTTGCTCATGTTTTGCATCAGAGGAGGAGAAATAGGAAAGTACGTAGAGGGAGGGGCCAGGATGGATGCTCCAGCTTTGCCAGAGCAATGAGCATATCTGTTAGTTCAGAGAGGCAAAGGGTCAAATCCAGGCTCAGGAAGGAGAGGAGTGGGGACAAAAAGATGAGTCCATGAAGGGGGTCCCAGGGAGTACAGCCGATCTCTGCCTCCATTCCTTGTGCTTCAGAGACATACTGGGCACTAGAGATGCAGAGATAAAAGACAAAATCGCAACCCTTAACACCTTAGAGTCAAGTGGGGAAGCTGGTAAACAGGGATGAGAACAAAGAAAAGTAAGCCAGAGGAGGCTTCCCTGAGAAGTGACATTTGAGTTGACTCTTGCAGGAGGCAATGAAGAGCACACTGCAACAGCGTGGAGGCATGAGAGAGCATGGTTCGTGGGGGCCACTTAGCTCGGCCTGGGTGTAGGATGAGAGGAAGCAGAGGCAGGGCTTGGAGCTGGGAGGTTGGTTGAGTCAGCTCATGAAGGGTCCTCAGTGCTATGCGTGGGAGGTTGGAATTTATCCTTTGGAGCAGCCTGTTATTAATTTTAAATAAAAGGATTATATTGGTGCTTTAGAAAGATCATTCTGGAACCAGAATAGAGGATGGACTGCTAGGGATAGAGGCAGTAAAACCAGTTGGGAGGTTATTGCAATGTGCCAGGTAAAGAGTGATGAGGGTGTGAATGGAGAGTGTGGAGCTGGAGGTACCCAGGTGAATGAAAAGGGATCCAGATGGAGAGACCGAGGAAGAAGATTCATTTAAGACTTGAAAATGAATTGGATGTGGAGGTGAGGGGGTTCCAGCAGACACTCCTCCCTGAACCTCTCATCTCCTACATGTCTTGGAATGCCAGGAATGCAAGGTCCTGACTGCTCTTTTCCTGGGCCATTTCTCCAGGTTGTATTGGCAGTAAGGAACCTTGAGAGATGTGGTACTAACTCCCTTTGGGACGAAGAGTACCCTTGTTTACTGCTTATTATGAAAGCAGGGGATTCCCTGGACTCATTGTTCCTCAGCTGTGACGCAAACATAGTGTGTGTGCAGTATTTATCCGCGTCCTCTGCATCATCCCCACGGGAAAAGATGGGCAAGAGAACCCAAGCTTATGCTGCTTGCTGCACTGCAAGTAATAAAGTTCTTTGTCTCTGACCCAAGAATCTCGTGTCTCCTACTGTGGAAAAAGTAGCATCTTCTTTGCCATAGTCACGGGCTAAGTTATAAACCTGTAAATTGGGAGAAATCCCAGAGCCTGGGTCAAATCCCAGACCCAACAGGGAGAAGGAAGATGTCTCGCTTGAGTGGCTTGGTGTAAACTGGTGCTTTTCACTGGTGGGAGGAACTAGAATATGGTAGCAAGATAATGAGGTCAGTTTTACTGATGTTGATTGTAACTTACTGCCAACTAGATGTGGTCCTTGTATGTAGCTACTGATAATAGGAGCTCACAGACCTGCTGGAAATTCTGCCCCTAAATGAAGCAGGAGTAGAAATCCCCAGAGCCTGGCCAATCTCACATGCCAGTATGATACTCAGTTTCCCACCTTTGCCATGCTTTGTTTGGTCCCTTCTGCTAGTGCCTCTCCAGAATATAGGGGGAGAACAAACTTCTTAGGAGATCCTAAGAAATGTGAGCAATAAGTTGAGATTTACTTATTTTATTTATTTGGTTAAATTTACAGCATTACCCAGTAGCCTCAACTCTAGTAAGAAAACCTCTTTTGGAGGGAACTCCTCACACAGCACCCTCTTGTCTCTCATTCCTATTGGTTTCAGCAAAGAACCAGCGATAGAAGAAAAAAAAGGCATTTGGGGTGGGAGAGAGGAGCAGTGACAGTGGAAGAGAGAGGAGCAGTGACAGTGGAGGAAAGAGAAATCTATGACATTTCTTTCTGGGCAGAAACTATTGCCAACCTTGCCCATGTAGCAAGGATTCAATTAAAGTTTTTGGAAAAAAAATCCTTCATTTTGTTTTTTCATCAATTATACAATCCTAACAATATCTGTTCCTATTTTGATAACCAAAATTTTAGTTGTTTTTTTTCCCCTTTAAGGCACAGCTCCAACTGGTAAAATAGCGCTTTGGTCACTTACCCGGTCATTCAAAAGCTGATGGTTTAGGGGTGTCCAAGTACTCATCTTTGTCTGCATTTTGGGACCATCTACGTTTTTTGGAGGTGCAAATGCCATCGTGAAATAGCTGGATATTGTTCCATAAGAAAAACTAAACCTACAGAAGAAATGAATCATATAATCTTTAGAATACTAAAAGTACTAATATCATGTAATCTTTTAGTACATTGGGAGAGGTAATGGGGGGGATAACATTTATTGGGAACATTTTATATGTCAGGTACTTTATATGTATGCTCAATTAGTACTCATAACAGTCTGGTGAGGTGGTAGGTTTAGCTCATTTTACAGATAAGAAAATGAGTCTCATTGATGTTACGTGCTCTGCCCAAAGCTATAGAGACAGTAAGTGGTGGAACTGGGAATCAGACCCAGGTCTGTTTAACTCTTTTATTTTCATTGGACCATGGGGGTTGGGGGGAATCCAGAATCACTTCTAGCTAAGAACATACCATATTGGCCAGAAAGAAGAAGGTATTTTAATTTATAAAATCACAATGCAATATAAAACACTCCATCTTTGTCCCTTGTGACCTTCTTCCTCCCCTCTTAACTTTCTGACATCCAGGTAACAAGAGTTCCAGCTTGATACAGTATTTAAGAAGCAGAACGATGCAAGGGACGAAGCCCAGCCTTTGGAGATGGACAGATTTGGGTTTACTAGGGGAACGTGCTGTTTTTTTTTTTTTTTTGAACACTTTTATTATAGTATGATTCCTGCACAGTCAACTACACATATTTCAGATGTACAATTTGATGAATTTTGATATATGCAGACACCAATGAAATCACCACCACAATCAAGATGGCTAACATTTCCATCACTCCTCAAGAGGTACAAATTTCGAATTCCCAGTTTATCCCTTCCTACCCCCTTGACCCCCCGGTGGGAATATGCTATCTTTAGATGCCCAGTATATGTGTGCCTTCCTTTGATTAAAAAACTCTAATTTCCATGAGGAATTCCTTTTCCTTCATTGTTCAGAGTCTGTTGGGTTGGTTAATCAAGGTGGCTTCCCCTTCCCCAGTCATGAGACCAAGGTAGGCCAGTTGACTGATGCTGGCTTATCCTGACTTTTTGTTTACAGTACCACTGATGTTCCGAGCAGACTGTTAAGCTGTCCTTGCGGCCTCACCCCTCAGAAGCCCCTTGTCTTTCCTTGTCTTTTGTGAGCCACTTGATAACTTTGCAATGAATCTCCTTTTTTTTCCCTTGTATTAGCCAGAATCTATTTATGTTGTTTGCAATAATTTTTTTTTACCGTACAGTTTTGATCCTGGCTCTAAAACTTAACTAGCTGTGTAACTGTTTTGCAAGTTATGTAATAGATCTGAGCTTCAGTTTCCTCATTTGTAAAATAAGGATATACACACCTACCCTCAACTGCTGTTGCCGATATTAGAGAAAAAAAGGTCAGGCAGAGTCGCAGAGCAGGTGGTCTCCATAAGCAGTAACTTCCCTGCAGCCTTTCTTAGAACATCCATCATTTATATAGAGAGTGCCTCAAAACCTGTCTTTTGAAGGACCATAACAAAATATTTTAAGGTGAAAAATACTTAAAGCAAACTGATGATATTTTCATTATATATCCTCAGTCTTTCTGCTTGTTTATGTCTTCCTTCCTCTCTGAAGGTGGGTTTCATAGCCAAGAGAGTAGAGCCGAGCTAGGGGGCCAGGACGTGCCTGCCTGACCTATGGGCTCCAAAAATTATTCTACAACAGCAAATATTGGACAATTTAAAAAAAAAATCATTAGTTTTTCACAGATATAAGATTCCCCCAAATGCTGGATCTGAAATTTTTAAGGCTTTTATTTGACATGTAATATTCTCTTTCAGGTTTAAGTTATAGCTAAAGATAAAGCCAATGTTTTAAAACCTCTGGGTTTTAAACAATAGCCAATATCTTCCTGCAGTTGCCTGCAGCCACCAGTCCACTGGAATAAGGGGGCTCAGATCAGCTGTCACATTCTTAGCTCCTAAGAGCTAAGGTGCAAAAGATATAAGAAATGATTTCATTATAGTACTATTAATAGGCAGCTATAAAAGTACATGTGAGCAGGCAAATTACAGACACAAGGCATCGTCACTGAGTCTAGATCTGCCCAGTTAAAAATTATATATTTCTTTTTTGTTACTGTTATTTATTTCCATTTGACTTTTCTTCTCTTTAGTCCAATTGTTTTTAATCTTGTTTTTTTGAGGGCCATAAAACTGAGAATAAAATGAAAGCCATGTATCTTCTCCCTAGAAAAATGCACATGAGCAAAAAATTTTGCTCACCCCAGGTAAAAAAACTCCTGCTGTAAACAAGAACTCTCTCTCCTCCCCGTTTGTTTAGGAAACAACTGACTGATTCCAGGCACAATTTCTGAATTAGGACAACGTAGCTTTTCTAGGGCCTCCTCAAGGCCCTGCACTGGTTGTTTTCTTCTTCCTGGTTCCTCAGAGCTAGAAATTATTCGAATTAGGCTTTCTTCAAATCAACCCGAGGAAAGCATGTTCTCAGGAGATGATCCTGGCCAGGAGAAACAGCCCTCTCACTAATAGTTCCTGAAGCAGACAAATGGAGGTGTCCTGCCCTGCCTTTCATCATTATCCTTTGACAGTTCTTTCCTCCTCCATCCAGTCCAGAAGATGGGCAATGTGCACATCTGTATACCCACAGAGGTTCGCAGTACGGACCACTCAGACATGTATATACAGCATATACAAAAACAACAACACAGAACAAGTTGTCTTCCCTCCTTCCACATATATAAAGCTTGCTGTTGCTTTTCTGTGACCTCTTTCCCCCTTAATGGCTGCCCTTGAATGTTCATCCTTAATTTTTCTTTGGATAAAAAGGAAGGAAAAAGGGCCGATGACCCTTGCCCCCAATGTGTGGTTCTAGCTCTACATTCAATGGCAAGGATGGGTCCCCTAGAAAAGTTCCAGAGGCTACACCCCTCCAATCCTATCTTGACGCCATTCTTCACACTGTCACTATTATCCAACTTTACTAAGGACCTATTAGGCCTGTATTAGAGGAACAAAGATAGGAGTCTTGGCTATAACAGCGTTTACAACCTGCTATTAGAGAGGTTTTTGTTTTGTTTTGACAAATAAAAGTGTATATATTTAAGGTGTACAATGTAATGTTTTAATATACATATACATTGTGAAATGAGTACTACAGTCAAACTATTAACATATCCATCACCTCCCACGGTAACTGTTTGTGTGTGCTGTGTGGTGAGGCCACTTGAGATCTACTGTCTTAGCAAAATTCAAGCATATGATACATTATTATTAAATATAGTCACCATGCTGTACAGTAGGTTTCTAGGACTTACTCATCTTATAACTGACAGTGTGTATCCTTTGGTCAATATCACCCCATTCCCCCTACCCTTGGCACCACCCTGCCCCAGCCTTTGGTAACCACCATTTTAATTAGGGAGTGTTGTTTTTTTTTTTAAAGACCAGTTAATCACATCATTTTTCAGATCAAAAACCTTCAGAGGCTTGATAATGGCTACAGAATATCCAGGCTCCTTAGCATGCAAATCTAGGTCCAGTATGAATTTACCTCCACCTACGTTTTCAGCCTCATCCTCCTTTGTCTCCCTTCATGCACCACCTTCCCAGACACACTGAACTTCATATCAGAGAACACAGTAAGAAACTCTGATGCTTCTTTGCCTACGTGGTTTTCTGACACGGCTCACTTGAATCCTACTCTCAGTAGTACATAACAGGTGCTCAATAAATATTTGTTAAATCAACTGAGGGAATGAATACAATAGTGGAGGGGAAGTGGTTTAAGGATTAAAACTAGCAGAAATGTACAGTAAAACTAAACATTAGGAATTGAGCACTGGGATTAGACTCAGGATAATAGGATTTTTATTTGGAGTTTACAGAGCAGAAGAGGATTGAATTTCTCTGCTAATACACAGCTCACCCATTGCACACTGCAGTACCATCAGAGAAGGAAATCAGGTATTATCAGGAAATAATTAGGGAACAGGGTATGTTTAGATTTAAATACGAACTCATCTATAATCAACTAGAAACAAAGAAAAACTGTAATAAATGCAAAGAGCTAGTGCTTGATAGGCACAGAAATAATCATTTGTTGGTCGTTAATTTCATAAATAGGAAGCATCTGGCACTTTAACTGCAGCTGAAACGGAGCAAGATGTACTAATTCCCAGGGGCACTGACAAGGCTTGTAAAAGGCCCAGGAGGAGCTGAGAGGAGAGCTCTCGAAAGAGAATCTCCATCCTTTTCATGCACTGCCCACTGTTCTCACCTCTTTTAGTTCGTCTTTCTCTTCAAGCCTCTAGCGCTGGTTGTTGCCATAGCTGCTGTGTCTTTGACTCTGTCTAGCCCCCACCCTTTCCAGTAGTCCAATCACCGTCTATAAATCTTTTCGCTGGCATCCGGGGTCTCTTAGGCAACAATGTGTGGCCTCTTGATTGGCCAGGAGATCCTGGAGGGCTGGCTCCAAAACTGGGCACAGGGATATAATGAAAAAGTGTCAACGCCAAGAGGGTAGGAGGGGCTGCAATCTCCCAATGTAAAGCTAGGACGAAGATGCAGCTAGTCCTGAAACAAGCAGCATCAAAAGCCCTCGTTCAAGACATGTTTGTGTTCCAAATCAGGCCAGCCTACTGAGCATGCCCAATTATATCGGTCTGGTCGCTCCAGGGCTCAGAGATTCCGTTTCTCCGGGTTTTAAGAGTAGCCAACAGGTAAAAGAAGGTTGGAGGAAAAAGAAGCCTCGACAGGTTTAATGAAAGAATAGCACCTGCAATGGGAAGAGGAAGGACGTGGGAAAACTGCCCAGCACACAAACTCGCAAATGCGTCCACGTGAATTTTAATTTAGTGGGTGAAAGAATTCAGGCCAATTGACAGATACATCAGGGAACCAGCAGATGGCATGCCTTCATAAGAATAACTCCAAATCTGGGAAATTTTACAACCCAGTCTGACTTAATTAATTACATTTCTGAAGCACCACCATGTAATGAGAGTCGGAGTGAGACTGCAAGAATTTCTTAAAAAGCACTCTAATGAGGAAGACTTGGAAAATGCTATGTAGAAATAACCACTGTAAGGACCACAGTGGTAACTGTTGCGATGGAACTAGAAACAAGTGCTAGAGAAAAAGAAAACATTCACAATTTCATAACGGAACTGCTTTGGTAAATGCAAAGTTCTTACGGGCATCAGCTAACCAAATTTTTTTTTTTAAAAAATGACTTTTCTCAATATCAAATGTTTCCTAAAATGGATAAAAATGTACTCTCCTCCAAATTACAAAATGCAAACCCTATGTTTGTATTGTTTCATAGTTTTGAAATAGTCAGCATTTGTATAGCTCCAATTTAGAAAGAAAATGAAAAGTGAAGCTCATAGAAGTTGTTGCTTTCCTGGAGTTAACAAAGGCACAGTAAGTGGCCAGACTGAAATTAGAACGCAGGTTGTCTGAACTCCAGCCTAGCAGTTTTTCCACACAATCAGGTTGTATGTAAATGAGTAAACAAAGGCTTTGGAGGTAGCAGAGGCCTGGGGGAGGTAGGAGATGCAATACTAAATTACCACGTATTACCAGTTAACATTTATGGTTTCAAAACGGGTTCATCCAGAAAGAGACCAGTTTTAACCACATACTGTGTGAGAGTGCTGTGTCTCTGTGAAGTTCCCGCTCATTAAAGACCTTCTATTGGTGGTTACAACATGGATTGAGACATGGGATAAAAGAGAGCACAGTACTTTATCCCTGTTGGATTTGAGTATTTTTATCCCTGAAAGTAAGGTCTCTTTCATCCATCCTCTCAACCTGCATCCTCCAGGCCTCCTCTTGTCCAGCCCTTCAGCAGTCTGACTGCTGATCCCCCAAGTCTCAATGACATCACTCACATTGTGTTCATGGTGAGCACACTGGCTCAGTGTCCTCCATAACTGAACATTACTTTTAAACGAAACATTTCAACCATAAAGAAAAGTTTAGAGACTTGCATAAGAAACATCCTTGTCTCCCCAGGGAGATTTTTTTTTTTTACGTTAACATTTTGTTTCACATGTAGTTCACAGTGGAAGCCCCTTTTGCAAGCTTCCGGGATCTCATTCCCCACCCTGCCTGCCTGGAGGCCACCACTGCTGTGAAATTAGTGAGTAGCCTTCTAGTCCACTTTTTATGCATGTATATATACATGTCTGACCTCATAAACAATATGGCTACGTGCTGTAAAGAGGTATCACAATTTACATACCTTGCAGTTTGCTTTTTTTACTCAGTGTTCTATTTCTGAGACGTGATCATGTTGATACATTCAGTGATCATTTCTACAGCATCCCTACCTCCGAATGTGAGCCAAGATATGTCCTACGCTGGACAGCTTTCACAGGCCTGTGTGTAAACTGCATAAAAATGCACCCAGCAGCACAGCTCTAGAGGATCCGCAGGTGCAAGGGATCTGCAAATACACAAAGCAGGTATGCACAGCTTTCACAGGCGCTCTTTGCCCTCTTGCTCACCCTCAGGAGAGGCAGTATTGGCTCCCCCAGACGCACTGACTTGCTAAGAATCAGCCTACGGATCAGTATTATTTTAAAAACAAAATTGTTATTGCACAAGTGCTTATTAACAAAATTGAAAATGTCACTTCATATCTCTTTTATAATGTGCTTGCCCAGAGCTCATCTTCTGGTGTTAAACTATATTGATGGCTATCTAAGCTCGATATTCAGTATTTATTTATCAGTTAAGGAGCACCGTTAAAAAAAAATACATGAAACATAAAACTTGCCATCTTAACCAAGGGTAACGGGTGTTAAGTACATTCACATTGTTGTGCGACAAAATCAGTTACTTTAAGTCCTGTGTGCTACCAGTCTAGGTGGAAAAGGGACCAAAAGACAGAGAAAGAAAAGTAGGTAAAACGATGTAGGCAAAAAGAACAGCTTTGTCATTGACTGAAACCAGACTCCACCATTAAAATGCTGTGTGACTTTGGGTAAGTCATTTCACCTTTCTGCGCCCTTCCGAGAGGTTGGGTTTAGATGATTTCTAAGAAGTCTTTCAGCTCCAAAAGTTCTTATATAGAAAAAGCGAGGAGAAACGCTTACTAAGGAGCAAAAGATGGGGAATGCCACCAATAACAAGCTTTACCCGCTCACTGAGGTGTTGGTGAAGAGGATACAAACTGTTCACGGGCCGGAATCCTGTCTGCTCGGTGGCTTCAACCTGGAGCTCTGCATAGGCCAGATGACTACCTCTACCTGCACCCAGTGCCACCCTCAGCACCTGGTGACCCGCCTCTTAACCACCTCCAGTCCCCAGGTCCCCAGGGGCACAGTGATTCTCAAAACAGGTTTTGAGGGGTCTTGCAATAATACCACCCCAGGCTTGGGTGAAGAGGCGTTGCGCTGTCTCAGCAGGGGAGGCTTTGCAAAGGGGGCTGCGCGCATTTAAGAAAAACGCTCCCAGAGCTCGGAACCGCTCCGCGGGGGGCAGGACAGCGCCAGACATCACCCGGGACGCGAGGAAGGGAACAACGAAGCGCGCGAAGCGGCGTCTCGCAGCTGGGCTCAAAATGGGAGCGCTCGGCCGAGCGGGTGCAGCGCGCCTGCGCCGTGCGTGCGCGCGCGCTCGCCTCCTGGGCCGCGCGCCCCGGCGCTCGCGAAAGCTCGCGGTCGCTCCGAGGCGCGCGCAGGCGGTCGTCGCTCGCTCCGTTTACCTACCTGAGGGACCCGCGGCCGCCCCCGGCCGACGCCGCAGCCCTCCGGGAGCCCAGCCCCGAGGTGTGAGGTGAGCCCCAGGGTGTGCAGCCCCCCGCCCGGCTCCGCGGGAAGAGGGTTCGGGGAGTGTGGGGACTGAGGAGGTGCCGCCGCGGCTGCCTGCTCTCTGCCTAACCCCGGGCGGAGGAGCCACCGGCAGCCCTGGCACCTCCTCCTCAGGGATCGTTATTCTCGTCGCGGCCAAAACAAAAGCCTTGGGCGCCGGGCTGTGGCGGGGTGTCTCGGGGCTTCTCGCGGTGGGCGGCGGGCCGACGGGGTGCGGGGGCGCCAAGTTCGGGGCTGGGGGCTGAGGCGGGCAGATGCCCGCAGACCTGATTAAGCCCCTCGGTCCCTAGCCCGCGCCGGGCAACCTGTGCGAGTGTGGCCCGCGCTCCCTCCCCGCCGCCCCCGGCCCAGCCCTTCGCAGGGGAGGGTGCCCGGCCGGAGCCCGCCGCGGGGGCGTGTGGCGCTGCCCGGCCGCCCGGAGCGGGGGTGGGGGACGCGGGCGCCGGCGGGGAGGACAATGCACTGAGCGCTGCGCGCCCGGCCGCCGGAGACCCGCGTCGGGGTTTCCCCGGGCCCGGGCGGGGTCCGAGCATCTGGCCGGCCTCCTGCTTCCAGCGCCCAAAAGTTGTCCCTTCCCTCCCATCAGTTCGCAAAGTCGGCTCCCTCCTGGATGCTTCCTCCGCTGCCCCCTTTGCGCTCGGTGTGTTTGCCTGGTTTACTGCGGGGTAATTCGTCGGTGGCCTCTGCAAGAAAGCTGCTGTTAAAATATTTCAAGCCATTTTAGCATCTCCCTAGAGGCTTTTGAAGAGTTAGGTGCTTCCTCTGTAAGAGAAAGAAAGAGGGGTTTTTCTTTTCATCCTTTTTTTCCTTCCTTCCTTCCTTTTTTTTTTTTTTTTAAACAACAGCAACAACAAAAGCGAATGCCACTAATTTAGACATGCGAGTCAACTTGAAGTTGAAAAATATCTACCCTATGAAGGAGGCCCGGTGTTTGGCCCAGAATTAAAATGAAATTTTGGATTTTGGTTCCCTCTCCTGAATTTAAACAGATGGAGCAGCAGAGCAGATCAGTAGCTACAGAAATAAATGCTGTATAAAAATATCCAAACAAGATCTTATTTTATAAAAGTAGTTTGGATAGACCTGTATTGTTTATTGATGGGAACTGGGTTACTTTGCCAAGCCAGTACCGCTAGAACAAGGAAACAAAAGACCTGACATTAAGGATGTTACCTCTCTCTTCAGCCTTCTTTTAGCCTTTAGTGGTGTGCTGACATTCAAAGAAATGGATAAATCCGTAGTTTTGTTATTAAGAAGCAGTTCCTCCTCAAGATAATGCTTTCCATCCGTACTTTTAAGCAAATCAATAGCATCTTTTTCCTCCAGGGGAAAAGCGTTTACTTGAACTACCAAACCACAACATAGAGGTAATAAGATAGGAAAGTGATGTAAAAGCTTAAGTGGGCAGGCTTGCAAGGATAGAGCTGAAGATAAAATATAATTGAGATGCAGCCGTTCTCTTACCGTGTTGCCTTTTATTTAGTGAAATAACATGTTTCTCTGCTACCCCCCAAATGCTTTGAAACTGTCAGGAAGGTAAGCAGGTAATTAGTAAAGCCTACCATCCTACTTTCTCTTTCCTCCTACTTCTGTTTTTTTCTCATCCACTAATACTCTCTACCTCCTCCTAAGTCTGTATGCCACATTAATAGAAGAAGAAAGGACTATAGGCTCTTTCATTCCTTTTTTTTTTTTTTTTTCATCTTAGCTACCATATTCCTTTGAGCTTTATTTTGTACTTTGAACATTTAGGTGGATTTTTCTGGGTTCCATGATTGAGATATTTAAAGTAGGGAGGATTGAAGGGAGTATAATAGTAAAGTGCACATTCTTTCTTTGGATAGTACAATGTGAAAACTTCATCATTGGGCAGAGGGAGGGAAGTTTTTAACTCACAGTAAGCTCTCTGTTTCCCACTTGACAGGAAAAATTATCTCTACCCAACTTAAATTTCTTATTAGTTTGTTAATAAAACAGATTTTATATTCAACTTATTCTGAGCATATTAGGTTGTTGATGTTAGGCTGCTTTCTTTAGGGGACAAGTGGTTGGAAACAGCTCTTACCATATTTTATAGGGGAAACAGTGTTGGCTCAAGTTTTTTTTTTAATCTCTTAAACTCTGTAGTCAAGGCTGCTTGAAGATGCAGCTGCCCACAAAAAGAGTAATAATGCAAATAAAAAGCATGGCTTTGAAATATATACAGGAGAAATTGTTCAGTATAAATTTGGGGAAAGATGTATAGCAGGGTCTTGAGGAAAGAAATGAAGGTTTTTAATGGTGGCATTTCCATAAAGGATAGGAAAAAATGTTTTTAAGATTAACAAGTCTTCATTGGCTAAGAATCAGCTTTAATTGACTATATTGCACTGAAAATGACAGCTCTCTGCTTTCCAGTTCATTATGCTGAGAACTATCAACAGTTTTGGTGGATCTGTGGAATGCACTGCGAATGAAGTTTGAGATAAATATAAGTAGGCTAGTGGACTTCAAAAAAAAAAAAAAAAAAGATCCTGGTCCAGAGGATTTTATCTCACTGAAATAATTTTATAGTTAAATCGTGCAAACCATACAACCGTGCTAAAGGGGGAAAAATCAGGGACTTGATTTTAGAGAATTTTCTGATGAGCAGATTTTAATTGAAAGGGAGGCCAGACTGGAATTCCAACCTGACTTTTTTTTTTTTAAAGTCCAGAGTCTGCCCATTTTTTAACTTTCCAGTTTTGTTTTCAGGTTGTTAGTTTTACAAGATCTTCTGCTTTCTCTAGTGTTAAAAGTAATATGCAACTTGTAAAATGGACTGCATTCTGATGCCTACCATTCATTTTAATTTTGAACTTAGGTGTATTTGTTTTTCCTGTTTTTTTGTTTTGTTTTTTCTTTTAAGCCCTATCTCTCAGCGCACTGGAAGACTAGGTTATCTGTTGTAATCAGTGGATGGCGAGATGGAGTCTAAAAATTAGATAGATGGAGTAGGAAAAGATCGGAAAAGAAGTACTCTGAGATTAATAGGAATCTAGGCCCTGTGAATTAAATACGAAGTTATACAAACTTTCTTTTAGCAACCAGGAGACAATATTTTGAGGATGAATTTATTTTTTAAATAATAAGATACAGAAAACAAAAGGCCAAAAACCACATGGGTTTTAGGAAAAGGAACCTAACACTTAGAGCAATGAGTATTCTCTGAATGTATATTTTGCTCTCTAACAAGACAATCACTTCCTTGAGAGAAGAAACTTTCTTAGAGGTAGTCATTGCTAATCCTTGTTTAATGCATCCTTGGAAAGCTCCTCTGAAAGAAGACAAAGAATATCCTTCCTGTTTCCACTGTAGCTTCTGTGTTTGAGGCAACCTTTAGATGGTATTTCAGAATTGGAAATGCAAAATGTTACCTACATTTTAGAGTGTCAAGAAAATTAAACTTAAACTGAAAATGATGAAACAGATCACTTTCTGTACAGAAAGTGTGAATTGAAGTAGAACTGCTGAACACAGTCGTTTGTTGCAGGACCCTCTTGACAAGCCATCAGGGCCGCTTCTGTCATTGTTTCTCCTGGGATTCAGCCTGCTTTCTTCTTCACATCTTGCCGTCTCCTGCTTTCCCCACCTGAGTCCTTTGGGACTGGCTTCACAGCCATCCTAGGAAGACAGTCTTCCAAGATTGCATCCCCTTTATTGCTGTTCTTCAGGACAAATACTCAGCTTATTTTATTTTAAGGGCTTTCACTGTTTATCATCAAAAGAAAACTGGTAACTGGAGAATATCAGATTCCTGATGTAACACATTGATAAAAATTAAAGTATAGATTTAAATATATCTAGTCCTTTTTGTTTTCTGATGGAATGGTAGCCAAGGAGCTTAATCTGAAATCAGTTTTCCACATGTCTTATATTGCTCTGTGGAGAAGTAAATGTGCCTCTTTTCTCACAGTTAGGGCGTGAATAACTGTTGCCATATCACTCATTTTTTTCTGGGTCCTGGCTCCTGAAGCTGATCACTCTAGTTATGTTAATCCAGCAGTTCCCTTTATTCAGCTGAGATTCTGCAGATTTCCATAATAAAAAATATATTATCAATAGGAATGCCAGAATGACTTGTCAACCTTTATTTAATGAGTTGCTATATTTTGGCAGTATCTCTTTGGATCCAGAATCTTCTCTATGTCCTGCTCTCTGGAACTTTAACTTACCAGTTTTTCCGTGGATGATTCTACCTTAGGAAAAAAATGACTGTTGCTATCCATACTCATATGATCCAGATTAGAAGCATATATTTCATTATGTTATTGAAAAACGATTTAGAATATATATCGAGGTTTTTTTTTTTTTTTTAACGTGTATTACATTCGATTCAGCTTTTAGGTGATCTGATTTTTTTCAGTATTGAGTATCAGTTTTTGACTCATGCTAAGTTGATCATCACCTTTTTGCTTTTCTTACTACCTACAGGAGGGCAATTTTGTGCCCTTTGGTTTGTTGCTTAATTAGCAGCCAATAAATCAGTGATTCAACTAGTAGTTTTTTCTTGTCAGCTAGTCAGCACACATTTATAGATTTAGCAGAGTTAATTATTCCATACACAAATAACATATGACAGATTTTTAAATAAAATCTTGGAGCATTTATATATTTTATTTTTAAACAATTGAAATGTTTTATTCTGTTCTATGTACATATAATTTTGACAAAAATGGTATATATGTGCCATTTTATAAACCATTTTTTAATTTTATTTTTTACTTATTATATTACTACTGTCTTACGTCAATTTATACAGATCCTGCCCATCATTTTTAGTGAGTATATAATATCTCATTATGCAGTGGTTGTACCATAGTTTAACCAGTTGTTTATTGGTAGACTTTTAGGTTGCCTCCAGTTTTTTATTTTATAAATAATGTCACAGTTACATTTTGGTTGTACATCTTGTGTACTTATATTTATTTCTTAGAATAAATTATAGAATAGACTTTGCTGGATCAAACTGTGCACAGTTAAAGGGCTTTTGATGTATGTAGCTGTTTTTTGAAATGCCGACTAGTTTACATTCCCACTAGTAATATTTAAAAGTGTTGGAATGTTGAAAATGCTCTTTTCCCTGCACCCTCCCTTATACTGTGTTCTGTCTTTATTATTTTGGCCATCTGATTGACAAAAATGTTATACATCAAGTTTGCATTTTTTAATTAGTGGTAAAGTTGAATATCTTTTCATGTGCTTGGTTTTTATTTGTATTTCTTTTGTAAATTTATGTCCTTTTCACGTTTTTCTATTAAAATATTATACTTTATCTGCTTAATGTATTACTTTTGCTAAGCACATAATTATATACAAATATCCTTTACTCTTTTCAGTTATTCTGTTTTAGGATAGCATTTCTCAAAAATATGACTTACAGCTCACTTAACAGTACCTGAGATAATTGTTAGAATGCATATCAATCTCCAGAGGTTCAGATTTCTTAGACCTAGAGGGGATCTATGAATCTGCTACACATTAAAAGTAGGGAACCTCTGATTTGGGGGAAATACATCTTTAAGATTTTGACTGTTCCTGTTTTCTTTTTGTCTTACTATATTCCAGTTTTTTCTATTTATTTTAATAATCATAAACTACAGTCTTGATGTATTAAAATTATTGTTCTACCCCAGCCTAACATAATAGATTTTACAAAAGCATTTTGATGTATGGAAATTTGGATGTCATAGTACATAAAGGAAAGCACTTTTATAAGATGGGGGGGTGGGAAACTTTGCTTGTGAATGAAGCAAAAGAAATAATTGAGAGATAATCAAGTAAAATAGAGTAAGCAGAAGTATAAGGGGGTTTTTCATCTAGTTTTAAAAACTCTATGAGGTATTGCTCAGTTTCTTCCTCAAGTTTTATATGGTAGTCTTCTCTGAACCATAAATTTGAAACCCATACTGCTTGAAAAATAGTCTAAATGAAATTTTTGAAATTATTATATACATATTCAATAGGGAGCAATGTTCCCTTTAATTTTTTTTAGTTGCAAGCAGATGATCATGCTGCATAAGCAGCAAACTACAAAGATGGAACTTATATGGATGTTTTAATACTGTAACCAGATAAAGCTTTCAGTGGTTATATGACATATTTAATGATATGCATAATTGTTATTGTGCTGCATGGTAGTTAAGCTTAAATATAAATGACTGTGTTTAATATCAGTTTTCTCTAGCCAGACATCACATTTCTGGGACCAGCTTGAAGGAGGAAAAAATATGGCAGGCCAAGAGCTTTTGCAAGTATTTCTGCTTTAGAGATTTCAGTATTAGAGAGATTAGACATTTGGGTCAGGGATTGCTTGTAACTTCAGTGTTCCTAACTCTAGAGGCCACAAACTTTCCTTTTCCCTCCCACTACTCAAGACCATATGCAAGAGGGTGAAATTGGGAAGATTCAGCCATTGCTTTACTTTCTCCAATTAGTTTTTTCTGCCTAGTAACTAAAGCTTGGGTTGCAGAGGTCTTAGTCATTGATAATCAGTGCACAAAGGACAGTTTCTTTCCATACTTGAGCCAAACCAGGTCCAGGTCTCAAGGTCTAAACTGTCATGGGCCCTAGTATATACCTAAGTTGTCCTATTAACCTGGGTCTCTGAGAATTTCTGAATCAGAATTTCTCATGTTTTCCTAATCTAGGCTCTCTCCTGCAAACAGAAATAGCCAATGTATATGAAACAAAATGAAATAAAAGCAAACTTAACATCATTATGAAACCAAATGAAAGTATGATAGCTTAGAATATGCTTTTTTCCTGCTAGTCCTGTCTTCCACTTCACCCACACCCTCCCAGCCCCAAATGACATAGATATTTTTGCCCCTGGAAAAGTCATGTCAAAGGATCATGTCAGAGATTCTGAAGCTTAGTGGGATCTATAATGGAATCATCCCTATTTGTGTTGTAATTTTCTGGGGATAATCTCTCTTTTCTGCAGTTTGGCTGTGTGTAATGAAACATTTTTTGATCAAATGTTTCTACATCTATGGTACTAAATTTTTACACTATCTAAAAAGATGGCATAATGTTGGGAAAATTTCCTGATAACTACTATTAGAATCTTCAATTTGCCAATTCAATATTGGTTGATAGAGGTAGTCTTTGTATCAACTGTAATTCAGCAATAAAACTACCTAATGTTTGATGTTGCTTTACCAGTTATAGAGTACTTTTACATGTATTATTTCATAAGTCACTCATACCATCTTTGACAGGAAGGTGCTATTTTCAGGAAGGAAAATTCTGAGTTCAGAGAAGTTTAAATGATTCAAACAGCTAGTAAGAGGCTTGAATCATATCTTGATTTATTTATATCACCTTTTTCACAGATAGCATCTGCCAAATCAGTTAATATAAAAATGCCTATTAGTGGTTAAAACACATATAATAAAATTCAAATTCAATAGCTCATAAGTATGGCAGATATTTAAATAATACAGGACAACAGCATAAACATTTTTCAAGATGGATCTTATGTCTTATGACAAATGAAAAATTGCCATCATAGGTGGGAAATTAAACTCTATGCTGTATAACCAACTGAGGGAGGAAAATTTGCCTTTAAGTGTTCTCTGTGAATTATCTTAATATATGTGTAGCATAAATGATAAAGTAGAAAAACTATACTGTATATTTATGAAATACCCATGTATTTTATCTTTTAGGTCAGTATAATATCTTATCAAGAATTATTTTTTAAATTTCTCTTTCTGATTGTTCATTGTTCGCGTATAGTTCATGATTAGTATATAGAAACACAGCTGATTTTTGTATATTGATTTTGTATCTTGCAACTTTACTGAGTTCATCAAAGATTTTACTATCAAGTTTATAATATTTTAAGAGGAAATGATTAATTTCCCCCTTTTTTTAAAAACTACTTTTCAGATATTTCAGTCAAAAGAAGAAATAACTCTTCTCCTAAGATGGAATCTGTTGTTTGGGAATGTGGTTGATCGACATGATATGTTGGCCGAATGTGCCCTATGTAATAAAATGAAAAGAAGAGACAAGATGATGTCACTTTGCCATATTGTGAAACCAAAAACAAATGCCTTTTGTGAGACCAAGCTAACAAGCCTCTGACGGTGCAAAGAGTATTTAACTGTTTGAAGAACTTAACAGTAAGATAGAAGAACTACTTTCAAGCTGAGACCTGCAGGTGTATAAAGATCTGAAATACCTACTGAGTAGGCCTGATCATCCGAATCTCATTCGATCCAGGAAGCATGGCTATGAGTTGGATCGTCTTCTATCTGTGGCCCTTGACTATGTTTGTGGCGCATATAGATGGGCACAGTCTGTTTTCTTGTGAACCTATTACCTTGAGGATGTGCCAAGATTTGCCTTATAATACTACCTTCATGCCTAATCTTTTGAATCATTATGACCAACAGACAGCGGCTTTAGCAATGGAGGTAAGACTTGATCTATTATTTGACATGTCTTAGAAAATGATTCTTGTATTGCCCTGTTAACCAGTCTAATGAATGTGTCTGATAAATAACAGGCAAAGAATATGTTACTTTTAACTACATCTTGTAAATTAAAAAGTTATATATTTAGGTTCAAGCTAACAGATTGAAGATTTCATATTTGGGGAATGTTACTCAACTTAGTTTTCAGACATTATACTTTTATAAAGAAACTTGAAACACTGGAACTTGGGAGATAATAGCCATTCAGAAGTTTAAAATTGTCTGAGTTATGATATGATTACATCTTTTCTGTCATTTGGCTGATAATAAAACTTTAAAGGGCAGAATATAATAATAATATTCATAATTCATTTATTAATATTGAAGGTAACGTGATTTTGAAAAGTCAGTTCTTTTGTTTAACCTTTAGGCTGGTGGAATATTTGAATTTTCTTAAATAGTTAAAATACTTTCTTGGTGTTAGCATGTTCACATCATTTTAAGAACAATAACGCCTAAGCAATGAAAAAGGTTTTGTTCTGTTAATTATTTGTTCTTGGCCTCTCAGGACTTTATGAAAATTTGTTGCCTTGCTTGAATTTTTCTAATGATAATTCTTTAGGCACTTTTTAATGATTATACTATGACAAATTAATGGATATAGTTAATAATAGGTTTAAATAAGTATGTATGTGTTTCTGTAGTGGTTTTCGAACTGTAGACAAAGATACGTTTACTCAAAAAGAACTAGGAGGCAGTAACCTGGCAAAAAAAGAAGCAAAGGCTTTGTCAAAAAAAAAAAAAAGCAGCAGCAGCAGCAGCAAAGGCTTTGGAGTTGAACAAACCTGGGTTTGAATTCTAGCTCTACCACTTTATAACTGTATTACTTTGGGCAAATTATGTAAACTTTCTTACTATAATTTCTTTGCTTGTAAAATAGTGAATAATCATACAAGGTTTTGTAAAGTACAAAACAAAATGTATATCAAGTACCTGGCAGAGTACTATTATAGTAAGTACTCTAAAAGTGATAGCTTTTACCATTTGCCCATATTCTCATATTAATGTGGCTATGTAATACATAGAATTTAACAGAGAATGTTTTGTACTTTAGTCTTTAATCCATTGTTGCAGTGCTTTTAGCAAATTGAAGACTACATGTTTTGGAATTCTTAGTCTTACAGTAAAATTCAAAGGTTCATTACCTCCAAGTAGACTAACATAAATCTGGGAAAATTTGTAGGAAGATTATTATTCATAGATTTTGAAATGTGGAGGATATCTTATATATTCCAAATATATGAAAATATTAAAGAGGTTGAATAAAACATTTCTGTTCTTCCTCTGACTACACAAAGTCTTAACTGGTAAAGAGAGATTTGGTATAGATTGTCAGATTAGAATATATGAAAATGGTTATTGGTTTAATATAGTAATTGGGTTCCAGGCATTCTAATCCCTGTTATGTATTAAAGTTATCAATACTCTCACAAAAAATTGAAGTAGGAATACCTTTGTTTCTAGTATCATTATAAGTCAGTATAATTCCTTTGGAAAGCAAATAGTGTTGTAAGAAATGAGTCATGAAGATGTGTGTACTGATTTGGGTTCAACTTTTGGATCTGCCATGTAGTAGTTGTCAGACTTTGGGCTTAAGTCTCCTAATATCCCTGTGAAAATCATTTGTGAAAAGGCATTAATAACAAAAATACCTTGAAGGGCTCTTAGGATTAAATGAGAGACTTAAGTAGCTAACACAATGCATGGCACACAATAGGTAATCCACAAATGTTAATTCTACTCCAAATTTCATTTCTTAGTGATCCCAGAGACAAAGTACTAGAAAGATGATATATTTGTTTCAAATGAACTTGCATCTCTAGTTGTGGGCTCTTGGGGCATTCATTCATAATTATGGCATAGTAAGCTGTCTCTACCCTCTTATCAAACATGCCATATGTTCTAGATACTTTGTTAGCAATGAGATTGCATCTGTTTGAATTTCACACATTCTAGGGAGAGCACCTAAATGGGTAATAATTTCTAAGAGAAGGCTCCAGTGATATGAAGTAATTAATGTTGGGGATAGTTGCTTGTTCCTTGGTTGTCGTATCAGGACAGTGATGCCACTGACAGACTCATCTGACATTTTGAGTGTGTAAAGTTTCTGTAATAACAAAGGAGATGGAAATTCAGCAGAAAACACTGCATACTTCCAAATGGAAGTAAGGGTTCTTGGGTCCTTACAAGGACTTATATCTGCTCATGACACCCTCCATCTCTGATCCAGGAACTTTGGATTAGCTTGCCAGCTTTTACCAGGAGCATGTAATTCAAACAGATAATCTCAGCACATTCTTGAGTGTTCATTGTGGGACTGGATGAATTGAAGGAGTTTCCTAGGTGTGGGAGGACCTAGGCTTCAAGCCTCCCTATGGAGGCTTTGACTATTGGACTATTGAGTTACTCCCATGTTCATTCCCGTACTGATGTTTGGTGAGTCAGAATGGTGCTTCGAATGAAGTAGTATACGATAATTAAGCTAGGGAATGCCACAGAAGAGAGAAAGTGCAGAATTGGGGTTATTTCAAATTTGATTGTTACTCTTCACAATCAACAAGTTGGATGTTCTTTGATTGTATATAGAGGATTCCTAGTCTATACTTTCATTGAAATTGGGACATGTGTAAATAAGTGGGATATGTCATTTATTAAGTTGGAAAAGAAGACCCTTGTTAGTGTGTTTATATCTCTACCCTGCTTTGCACACCTGTACACAGACACACACATTAAGTTTTTGTAAGTTCTTAACTTGATGTCTGTCTTTTCCCCCAAGTATCACGGCTTTTGATTAAAAAAAAAAAAAAAAAAAAGGTTCATTCCTGAGTTTCCCAACCATTTTGAGCTGTCCAAATTGCTAAGTAAATTTTGGAGGGCTGTCCAGCATGGACAGACAACAAATTGTCAATAACTATCCTTATGAACCTACCCGTTACCAGGTACTTATGACTTTAGTGGTAATAAAAGATCTGAGCAGCTTTTTTCTCCTATATTGAATAATTAAGCCCAGTTGAATAGGAAGGGAACAGTTTAGCGAAAGAAGCACTAATTAGGGATAGAAGTCATGTATTCTGCCACTAGTTTTTTTTGTTTTTTGTTTTTTTTTTTGTAGTTTGAATGAATTCACTACTCTTTTATTTTTTTATTTTTTAATTTTTTTTGTTGTTATCTAGGATTTGCCACTAACTAGTTTTGTGACTTCTTTGTGTTGGTTTCTTCTAGGAAGTGAATATTTTCCCTGTCCATTTTATGAAGTTATTGTTAAGATCAAATGATATAAGTAATGTGTATATTAAAGAATTTTGAAGTTAAAGTGCTATGTGAATGAAGAGCATTACTCTTTTTTGCTTGTCACCCTGTTTAATTTCGGTTAGATTGTGGAATAAGCAATCTTTAATCTCTTTGGGAGGTTGATTGCTAGTCTTTTTTTTTAATCGATTTTTTAAAAATTTTTTAAACCTCTATAACATAATTAGAGGAAAACTCTGATGGGGTGGTTCATGCTTGCCTCCATTTCCTGTTTTCTTTTGTAATTGTCATTGAAGATTTTCTTATAGCATGGGAAACTGGCAGAGGGATAGATCCTGGTGGAAACGCAGAGCCTAAAAGCCTGAATATCCTTGGTATCCTTTTTGACTCATTAAGAACAAAGCATGTTTGAACCAGTCTCCCAGTTATCCAAACTCAAAATTCAGCCTTTTTTCCCTTAACTTTTTATTATGGAAAATTTCAGTTATATAGAAATACAGATGGAATAATATAATGAATACCATATACCCATCATCCAGCTTCAAAATTTATCAGCTCATAGCTAGTCTTGTTTCATTTATGACTGCACACCCAAGTGGATTACTTTGAAGCAAATCCAAACACCATAGTTTCATCCATCAATATTTTTATGTATACCTCTATAAAGAGTCTTTTACTTTATACATAAGCACTATATCACTTCCTCAGTATCATCAAATATACAATTAATGTTCAAATTCCTCTGAGAATTTCACAATTTTTTTTATAGTTGGCTTTTCAAATCAGGGTTTATGCATTGCATTCAATTGATACATCTCTTAATTTATAGTTGCTCCTTCCCTTTCCCCTCTCCTTTTTTTCTTATAATATGTTTGCCCTACAGAGTTTCTCATAGTCTTTATTTTGCTGATTGCATTCCTGTGGTGTTACTTCCCATGTTCCTCTGTCTCTTTTAATTTTTTTTTTGAAAGAATACTTCGTAGGCACATAATATCTGCTTGTCACTGTTTGTAATTTTAGCAGCCATCGATCATTTTCTAGGTCAATAATTTTATTAGGGGTTTGCAAAATGGTGATATTCTAATTTTGTCATTCTTCATTTCCCAGCTGGAATGCTTTTTAAATAGGAAGTTCCTCTCTTTGACTATTGGACTATTGAGTTACTCCCATGTTCAGTTTATATAACAAAGACAGGATAAATACTTGATTATTCTCCTTTGTTTATTAGTTTTTAGTGTAATAAGTTGATTACCAAGACTCTTTCAAAAGTGACTAATGAGGTCTTTTTTTAAGTATCGTTATAAACTCATGGATTTTTACCCATTTGATGTGTTTCAGTCCACTGCAGTTACTGTTTTATTGGGGCTCAAACTGTTCTGTCTTTGGTGGGGGGAGCCTCTTCTAGGTTGCTGCTAAGTGTTTTTGACACTACCCTAGTGGTTTCTAATAGCTTCCTTGCTTTCTGGTGTGATCCAAGCTCATATCATAAAATTCTGCCTCTGATTTTGAGTTTTCAGTTTTTTTAGGGCACACGGGTTCCTTTAGTTGAAAATTATATTCACAAACTGCTTTCTGGGTGATACTATGCTTATTGATCCTAGGTTAGTCATTTTTAGGCCTATTCATAGAAACAGCTAGGAAGTACTTTTTCTTTTCTTTTTTTAAAGATAGTACATAATGGGTCTATACTGATACTTACAATTCAAATAATATTGCAGAGTTTTTGTTTAACATTTTTAAATTTTATTTTTTGTTTCTTATACTGAAACCTTATTATATACAGACATATAATTCCAGAATAATAGCAGTATTATTACTAACAGTATGATCACTGAGAGCAGTTTAAGATTTCTTTGTACTTCTTTTTGTCCTTTGGGATGTATTTCACCAAGGATGCACAGTCAAATTACTGTGTTTTAGATTTCTTAAATATTTCTTTATTTGGTTAAACTCAATACACAGGTTTATGTTTAATTTTGATTTTGAAGAATGACTTAAAATTTTTTTGTTTAAATTTATTTTATAGTTATGTTTTAAAACTTTGTACGTAGAACAAAGTACATTAGGAGAATTCTAGTTTCAGGCCCTCTCCCTTCTACCTTATTCTTTCCTTCCCTTAGTGGGTAATCTTTTTTTTTCCTGTGTTTTATTTTTTAATTGAAGTATAGTTGATTTACAATGAGATAGAGTAGTTAGTTATTTTTTTGTTTATCCTTCCATTAAAAATTGTAAATATAATTTACAATTATATATAATTGTAAAATGTTTATATAGTATCTATCAATATGTGTATATTCTTTCACCTTCCTTTAATATAGTGTTATACTGTTTTCTCTGCCTTGCTTTTTAAACTTAATATATCCTGGATATCCCATAGAAGTATTTATAGATATTCCTCAAATTTTTTTCTCCTCAAATTTTTTTTATAACAGATGAAATTTACCATTCCAACCATTAAGTGTGCCGCTCAGTGGCATTAAGTACATTCACCCTGTTATGTCATCACCGCTATCCTTCTCCAGTGCTTTTTCAGCTTCCAAAACTGAAACTCTGTACCTGTTAAATAACTCCCCATTATTCTCCTCTCCCCCAAGTCCCTGGCAACCACCATTCTACTTTTTTCTTTCTCTCTGATTTTGACTACTCGTGTACCTCCTCATATAAATGGAATCATACAATATTTGTCCTTTTGTGATTGGACTTGTTTTGATTTATCATAGTATCTTCAAGATTCATCTATGTTGTAGCTTGTGTCAGAATTTCCTTCCTTTTTATGGCTGAATAATATTCTGTTGCATATATATACCATATATTTAGTTTACCCATTCATCCATCAGACACTTGGGCTGCTTCTACTTTTTGCCTGTTGTGAATATAGCTGCTGTGAGTATGGGTGTATATCTGTTCCAGTCTCTGCTTTCAGTGTTTCTTGGGTATATACCCAGAAGTGAAATTGCAGGTAATATAATTCTGTGTTTAATTTTTTGAGGAACCACTGTACGATTTTGTATAGCAGCTGTTCCATTTTACATTTCTACCAGTAGTGCAGGAGGGTTCCAATTTCTCCACATCCTCAATAACTTTTGTTGTTTTCTGGGTTTTGTTTTTGTTTTGTTTTCTTTTTGTTTTGGATAGTAACCAGTCTGATGGGTATGAGGTTGTTCTCATTTTTTAAATTCTGCTCCTATAGGAGAACATTTGATTTGTTTCCTGTCTTTTGCTATTGAAAGTAGAGCTTGTCCTTATTAATTTACTTTGCCCCCTTTTTTTTCTTTTGGATCAAAGTGAAGCTTTCAACATTATGTGTTTATACTTATAAGTGGTGTAATTAAGTGAAAGGATAAAGCAATGCAACTTTCCCATCTCTAGACCTTTCATGTTCCTTCTGCCTTAATAGTCTCATCTCCATCTTTGCCTCTCAGAATTCTAATGGTTGTACTTGATACATTTGTAAGTAGAGGAAAAAAAGTAGGATAGCAAAACATTATGTGTGGTATCATCCTGTTCTTGAAGAAAAAGTCTTGACTTAAGAAAATAAATATACTTCTGTGATAATGTCACATTTCTGCAAACCAACTCATTGAAAGACTATTAATATTTAATATGCTATCATGAGACTTTTTTTAAAAAAATAAGATTTGTGAAAGAAAAACAAATCTTGGGATTAAAGGTATTTTACAAACCCAGAATTTTTTTAACATGTGTGTATGTGTGTGTATAAATAAAGTAATTCTGAAAGTTTTGGACCTTTTCTCATTAGAAATTTTATTGTTACAGAAAAGTCTTATAACTTATTTATATAACTACATATAAAAATAAGATCTTATTTTTAATCACTTAAAGTTATTCTAAAAAGTTGTTTTTGAATAATTTATTTCTCTAATTTGGATCTGAAATAGAATGAATATCAGTTTTGAATTTTCAAGGCCATTCTACATTTATTTCCACTTTTAGTGAATAATATTCCCAAACCCAGTAGGATACAGTTTCTATGGTTATCAGACCCTTTGTAGAGTGACAAAGATTGGAATTCTGATTCTCCTGAGTCAAATTTTGGCCTTTGACTCTGTCCCCTTTTCACACTCCTTGCTGAGCTTGGGCTGTTGCTATGCTTGAAGGCTTGTCAGCTAGCAGGTTCCTATGGTAACGGGGATGGAAATTTCAAAGAAGAAAGAGAATGAGAGCACAAAGGCTTGGTTGATTTGAATTTGAACAAAGAATAGAAGGTTCCATGTTGTGTACATTTGTTGAAGAAACCAGAAATTCAATTTTAGAAAGTTACTTTTCAGTTTGTAAACTTCCTATACCCTGGCCTTAATTTAGTGAACAGAAGTATTACTGTTCAAGGAAGTACTAAGAATCTTTCAAAAATTTAATCAGCTAAAGTTTCTTTTTTCAACTTTATAGAGCTTTGATAGTATTCTTTATATATATTCAACTTTGCAATATTCAGACTACCTTATTTAATTTTGTTTTTGCTGAGGTTAAAAATTGTTAGGGTTAAAATCAAGGCAATTTGCTTATTTGAAAAATATTAATATTTTTGTTTTTATGTAATGGTTTTATTGAGGTATAGTTTGTGTACAATAAACTGCACCCATTTAAATGTTCAATTTGATGAGTTTTGACAGATGTCTATATCCATGAAAACATCACCACTATTAGGGTATAAAAATTTCCATCACCTCAAAAGCTTCCTTGTGTCCCTGTGCAGTCCACCCCAAGTTGACTCCTTGCTCTAAGCAACCACTGATCTGTTTTGTCATTGTGTATTAGTTTTGGGGTTTTTTCTTTTTAGAGTTTTATATAAATGTAATCATACAGTATTTACTTTTTAATGTCTGGTTTATCTCACCCAGCATAATGATTTTGAGATCATCCATGTTTTGTTTTGCTTTCTGAAAACCATTCCAGTTGACAGCTGACTTTCTCACTTGGCAGTTGAGAACAGGGAATTCAGCAGGGATCCTCAAGTCCATCAAATAGGCCTTCTTCAGCTTTATTAACTTGCAACTCTTTCCTAATCTCCTTTTAAGCTATCATTTACTGGGTTCTGTATGCTATTTTATGTATTCTTATTTATATTATTAAGACAATTTTAAAGAGGAAAAAACTGAAATTTAGAGAGATTATGTAGAACAAATTGGTTAAGCTCAAGGGCTCTGGATAAGAACGCTAGAGTTCAACTAATTTGCGGCTGTCTTTGTAGCTGTGTGATCTTGGACAGGCTACTTAACTTTCTGTGTCTCATTTTCTTCACATGTGTTATAAAATGGGATTACTAATAATAATACCTACCTTATGGGAATGTTGAGAAGAGTAAATAAGATCATGTGTGAGGCACTAGAACACTGTCTAGCCTATTAAGTGCAGTGAGTGCTAGCTGAGATATAGCCAAGGTACTTATAGCTAATAAGTGGCAGAAGCATAAACTGATAGCTTTAGACTTAGTGCAAGCACAGAATAGTCACTCAAATCTCTCCTTCATTCCTGACATTGGTAATTTGTGGGTTTTTTTTCTCTTTTACTTATTATTACCTTTCTTCTATTTTCTCTAAATTTAATTGGCCATTCTTTTTCTTCTTGAGGTAGAGCTTACAGTTGATTGTTTTCAGCCCTTCTTATTTTCTGATATATGCAGATCAGGTTATAAATTTCCTGAGTATAGCTTTTGCTGACATTTTATTATCTTTACTATTGAATTCTGTATGTAGATTATACACATATATACATAAAAATTATATTTGTTGTTAATGTAATGTAATTATATATAATTGTATATAATTTAAATTTCAGTTATGATTTCCTTTGTTGATATGGGTTATTTAGAAGGTTTTTTTTTGGTCTAATTTCCAAATAGCCAAACAGTTGAGTATTTTCTAGGGTTCTTTTTGTAACTGATATCTGCCTTAATTCCATTTTAGTCATAGAACATTCTCTGAATGATTTTAGTACTTAGAAATTTGTTGTGGCTTATTTTAGGAGTTAGAATATGGCCAGTTTTAATAAAGATTCCATGTGTATGTTAAATAGTTTCCACACATTGTTGGGTGCCATAATTATAAATGTTATAAATATGCCAAATTTGTAATTGGCTTGTTTAGATTTTCTGTATTCTCACAGAATTTTTGTCTCACTCTTATTGAGAGAAGTGTATTAAACTCTCACTCTATGGATTTGTGTATTTCCCCTTTTAGTTCTATTTTTTAATTAAAATAATTTGAAGCTGTGTTATGTGGTATGTATATGTTTAGATTTGCTTTTTAGTCTTGGTGAATTGATTCTTTTATTTTATCTTTAAGAAATGATGTTCTTTATCTCTGGGAACACTCCTTGTCATGAAGTCTACTCTTTCTTTTGGCTAGTTCTTTCGTTTATTTTTTTACCTTCCTTTTACTTTTTTAACCTGTCTCTGTCCTTATAATGAAAGCATGTTTTAGTAAACGGCATAGTTTTTTTTTTTTCCTGCTTTTGTTTTTACCTAGTCTGACAATCTTATTCTTTTATGTAGAGTTTTTAATCCATTTACATATAATGCAATTAATGATATACTTGGGTTAATATCTACCATCTTATTTGATTTCAATTTTTTCAAACTGTTTTGCACTTTTTTCTCTCCTATCTGGACTTCTTTTGTATTATTCTATTTCTCTTTATTGCTTTTTTAGTTGTTCTTTCTTCTGTTGTTTACCTTAGCAGTTATATGTATCCTTGACTTATAATATTCTAATATAAATAATAACTTTAATCACTCTCCCATTAAGTGTTCCTCTGACCCCCATCTTTATCATTTTATTATTATACATGCTAATTTACCTGTATTTTGTACATATTTTAAGGCATTATTTTTTGTTTTTACAAAAAGTATTCATTTATATTTTGCCACATATTCACCTCTTTTGTTGCTCTTTCTTTTGAATTTTCATCTTAGATTGTTTTTCTTCTACCTGTTAATGCAGTTTGCTAGTGACTGATTTTCTCAGTTTTTGTTTCTCTGAAAATGTTTTTACCTTGCCTTCACCATCATAAAGAATATTTTTGCTGACTACAGAATTATAGATGAGGAGTTATTTTCTCTCAGCCCTTTAAATAAGTCATTCTGTTGTTTCCTGATATTCCAAAGTCCAACAGTAGTTTTCTGTGGAAGGTAAGGTGTCATTTTTTCCACTGACTTCTTTCAAGATATTTTTCTTTGGTTTTCAGCAATTTAAATAAACATGTGCCTAGGTGTGGTTTTTTGTTTTGTTTTGTTTTTTTGTATTATTCTTCTGGGGATTTGCAGAACTTTTTGAATCTGTAGTTTGTTGTCTTTAATCAGTTTTGAAAAACCCTTAGCCATCATGTTTTTATGTATTGCTTCTGCCAACTGTCTCCTCTTTTGAGATTCCAATTATGCATATTTTAGACGTTTTCATGTGTTTTATGTGTCTACTATGCTCTTTCCTGTATTTTTCCATATTTTTTGGTCTGTGTGCTTCTGTTTTGGATATTTTCTATACCCTTGTTTTCCATTTTGCTAGTTCTATCTTCTGATGCTTATAATGAGTTCTTAATTTGAGTGATTATGTATTTCAGTTACAGAATTTCCATTTGATTCCTTTTGTGATAGATTCCAATTTTCTGGTGGAATTCTTCATCTTTTATTTTCTTGGAACATGTTTGTCATATATAATCTTGTTTATTAAGTCCAATAGCTGGATTACCAAAACTTTGTATTTTTTCCTTTGTTTTTCAGTCACATAGTCCTGTGTCTTGGAATGCTTAGTATTTTTTATTGAGTAGTAGACATTACAAAATATTGGTAAGGCTCCACATGATGTTATATTACTCCAAAGAAAGTTCACCTTTTCTTCGAGTTAGCAGATAAATGAGGGCGGATCACCTTGATTCACTGAGGGACTGAGCTGAGTTGAGGCTCAGTTTCAGTTTTGTTGGATCTCTGCCTCCCTCCGTTTTGGCCCTGCTGCTAGAATATAATCACTCAGGGGCTTCCAGCTGAGATTCTGTTAGGTTCAGTTCCCCTGGCAGGAGCTGAACATCTAATCACGTTTCCCCAACCTGATAAAATTGCCAAAATGTCCCTTCTGCTTTTCAGAGGCTTTCTGCTTAGATTCTTAGCCTCCTTCCCTGTGAAGCTTCAAAATTTTCAAGTATCTTGAAGGGAAAACTGGTTCCATGTCAGGCCCAATCCTAGGTACCTACACTTTTCACCTATGTTGTTCCTTTCATTTTGAGTTTTGTCTGTAATCTTGCAGTACTACCAAAGCTCTGCTGGTTTCTTGGTTCTCTAGCACTAGCCAAGGCACAGCTTGATTCTCAGCCTCTTTCCTTACACCCAGGCTCAACAGATACCTCCCTGGAAAAGTGGCTGCGTTTATCAGGCTGCCTCTCCATGTTTCCCTGCTCTCTGGATTCTTGGGCCCTTTAGTACTTTTCCTTCAGTGGTTCTCTAATAGCTTTAATTAGATTTTTTTTTTAACTTTTTCCCCTGTATTTTGAAGTTGTTCTTAATGGAAACATTGGTTTAACACAAACTACTTCTTCATACTTGGAAGTAATAGTCACATACAGTTTGTTGTTATGTATCAGTTATCACATCCATTGTACAGTTAACTTACTTGACATCGGTTTCTGTAAGTGACTCTTGGTTTTCTGACTGCATTGTGTTTAGAAGGCCTCTGGAAAATGTTATATATCAAGTAGAAATCAATTGATTGAGTCTTCATAGACAGACAGGCCTGGTGGTGAGAATATCTGTTACCAGTTCAAAATCAGCAGTGGCTGTGAAACTATTAGATAAACGAGTAGAAAAACATTTGGTAGTCAGAAGCTTAGGTGCGCATTTCTTGGGATATTTGATCTATTCCTATTGTTATAATGATTTTAGTGTGGTTTTATGTTTGGAGCCACTATTTTTTCTTTTCGTTTCCTTAATGATCAGCTTACAATGTTAGCTCCATTTACACTATGTAATTTCAGAGTTGAAAGAACTCTGTTTTCAAAAAAAAAGTTAATGTAAAAACAGTAAGAAAATAGGAGACCAAAGTGAGAGATCTCTTCCCTACCTCTCACCCTGTGTACAACCACTTCTCTTCCTCCCTAGCCCTTTCCTTCCACTTCTTGTTCTCCTTTTGATACATGTTAATTGAAGAAAATGTAGAAATTGAAATATATAAAAAGAAGAAAATTAAAATCTCCTGTAATCCTATCGTCCAGTAGTAATCATACTTCTGAGCATTTGACACATATCTTTTGTGGGTTTTTCTATATAAAATGGTTATTATTGCTGTTAGTGGTTCTCAGCCCTGCCTTTTCATTAATACCACCTGTAACAATGAAAATATACATACAGATTCTGGGATGCACCTTAGACTCAACCAAGTCAGAATCTCCAGAGGTAGAGCTAAGAGGATTTTGTTGAAAAAAAGCAAAAACTCCCCTTCAAAAATTTTTAATAGCCTTCAGAAATCTTTTAAAACAAACAAAAAAATGAGTATTGCTGTATTATATGTAGAAAACTTTAACTTGTATGCAACTCTTTATATAATGACACAATGTTAACTTTTTCCTAGCCATTCCATCCCATGGTGAATCTGGATTGTTCTCGGGATTTCCGGCCATTTCTTTGTGCACTCTATGCTCCGATTTGTATGGAATATGGACGTGTCACACTTCCCTGCCGTAGGCTGTGTCAGCGGGCTTACAGCGAGTGTTCAAAGCTCATGGAGATGTTTGGTGTTCCTTGGCCTGAAGATATGGAATGCAGTAGGTGCGAAAATCTTAGATTTTCATGGATTATTACTTGTGTTGCAGTATATTTAAAATTATTTGCCTTCTAGTTCTCATTCTAGTTTTTGAGAACTGTTTTGAAGTTGTATGTATTAGTCATAATTTTGAACAACAGTTTCATGACCTTAGAACTGTGCATTTACTTAGGAATTTGGAAGCACTAAATGAAAAAGGGGGAAAGAGAAAAATGTTTCTGTGAAGAAATTTTTAAATAATTAAATTTTAAATAGTTGAATCAAGATATTCAGCTGATTTTTCTCCCTTATGAATTTTTTTTCTGGTTATAAAGGTAATGCCATTTATGAAAAATTAGAAAATACAGAGAACATAATCACTCGTTACCTCATTATTAAAAAGCATTGATGATGACTTAATTGGACTTGAATATCTTTGTGATTTAAATGTGTTAATTAGTATAGTATTTCTGTCAGTTCTGTTTTTCTGTCACGTATTAACATACCCAGACCCAAAAATGTCAGGTACTTTTCAAATCACTTCCAATATATGTAGATTATAAGCATTCCTAAAGGTTTGAGGATGTTTACTAGATAGCTTTATAGATTTGTACAAGAGAATATTAATCGTAGTGATAATGTATACAGTAGTAATACTGAATTTCTTATGTAGTAATGTGCCTTTTTGTATTCTTAAACACTTCAGGGATAAAGAATAAGATGAATACTTATGTACCTATTATTATCTGGCTTTGTTCAATCTTAACATTTTGCAGTATTTGCTTCAGATTTCTTTTTTTTAAGAAATAAAATAATACAGATAGAGTTGAAGGTTCCTTCCATAGTACTCAGTTTGATTTCATTTCCTTTTTCCCTCCCCAAAGATGAGGTAATCATTATGTTGAATTTGTTGTTAATCATTCCTATCTTTGTTTTTTATACTCTTACTACATATATGCATATCCATAAGCAACATGTAAATTTTTTTACATGTATTTGCATTTATATCTGTAAGGGTGGTTCATTCCTCTTAATTGCTATATAGTGGCCAGTTGTATTACTATCCTGTAGTGATTTAGTCATCTCCTACTGGTGGTCATTCATGTTGTTTCCAAGGTTTTGCTATTATAGGCAATGCTGTGTTGAACTGTCTTTTCTCCTTCATGTTTAAAATTAATTTTTTTAAATCATCTGACAGTAGCTCTTGGAGGTGGGTAAAAAGCAGGTGTTGTTACTCATTTGACAGACGGAAAAACTTAAGAAATAAAATATATTAGTTACTTGTAGTCATTCACTGGCATTTTGCTTTCTCATGTTTGTCTACCCTATTTCCTACCTATTTAACATATTCTTTTATATAGCCCTATCTAACCATTCATCTACTCTCTCTCTCCCCAAAACCTGATAATAGTCATAGTCCCTCTTTTAGAAGTCTGTGCATTTCTTGGCATTTATAACAACAGTTATGAATTGCCTGTGCAGGAATCCTATTTTAAATTTTTTGTATCTAACCCCTATTGTTTAGTGGTCTTTTTATTTTAAAAAATTATATACAGATATAGAAATTTCATTATGTTCTGTCTTTCTCTATTATGGGATGAGATTAAATCTGTTTTGTGTCTTCACTATTGCCTGGGATTGCCTAACTGAAATCTTAAATTCTGTCAAACTGATCTTTCATAACAACCTTTCATTTTCATTTTACCACATTTGTCATATCCTTGTTCCTACTGTACCTGTTCTTCAGTTTCATGGACACCCCCAGACTTTTGGGGTTTTTTTTCCCCTTCTTAATAACCCCCTTCCTGATTTTATTTATTTTCTTACTTAGGTTAAGCTTTACAGTCCATCACATAAAATAATACTTTTGCCATCCATTTCAGTTCATTCCTTTCACTGTACTTGTTCAGATCTCCAGTTGGATAAGTTCAGCTAATTTCTTACAAATTAATTATGCCACATACTTAATGATGTAAACCGTAGCAATTCTATTTGCTTTTTGTCTTTGTTCAGTTAACAATTTGTCAACAGGAGGATTTCTACTCATTCTCCTTAGTACCTATGCCAAATTCATGTCACTCACTTCAAACTCATATTTCACCTTTATTCTGTGTTTGGCCCTTACTCCCCTCAACCGCAGCCTGTCCTTTTTTTCCTGAAAATCTGTTAGGCTATTTTTTGTGAATTATTGTGGTCTGCTACATCTCAGACCAGTCCTTCTCAATTTCCCTTCTTTTCATCCTCTTTCTCTTTCTGGTGTTTCCTAGAGTTCTGTTCCTGTTCTCATTGATTCTGCACGTTTTTCCTGGATAATCTCATCTCACTGATTTTAACTCTTATTCATATACTGATGACTCCTAAGTCTAAATCTATAGCCTTGACATCTTTCTGCTAAGTTTCAAAGCTGCATATCCAGCAGCCATTGGACATACTAGCTTGAATTTGTCTTAAATACCTCAATTTCAACATGTCTAAAGTTGATTTTATTCCTTGCTCGTTTTTTTATTTCCTGGAAGGCATATTCCTCCTTCACTGACCTAAGCTCCCACATCCAATCAGTTCTAAATTCTGTAGCTTTTGTCTAACTAATTTCATATCTGTCTGATTCTCACTGCCTTATCTGGTTTTAGTTATAGCTCTGCTGATATTGCTGCTTACATTTTTGCCCAGCTCAAATGTCTTCCACACTCCTAGTCATCTTTCTAATTACTTGGTTTAGGGCTATATGAATATATTTTTATTCAGCAGGCATCAATTCAACAAAGATTAAGTAGATGTCTTCTGCATGCTAGACATTATTTTAGATAGCGAAGATGAGCATGAACAAAACGTAGTCTCTGTTCTTATGGAGCTGAAAAATTGTAGTGGTGGTGGTAGTGGGAGGAGATAAATAAATACATAATTTCAGATGGTAGTGAATGCTAATAGGAGAGAGTAGAGTTAGGTGATAGTGATACAATGTGAGGAAGCAAGACTCTACTTTCTATAGAGACATTGGGGAAAGCCTTTTTAATAAGGAAGCTTTGGAAAAGGGACCTGAATGAAACTAGAGAACAAATAATGCAGATATGTAGAGAAGAACAGTGCAGGCAGAAGAAGCAGAACAACAAGTGCCAAGGCTCTGAAGTGGAAATGTGCTGGTGTATTCACAGAGCAACGAGGAGACCACAGAGGCTGGAGCCAAGTGAGTAAGGGAGGAGTGAAGGAAATAAGATCAGAAGAGCACTGGGGGTGGGGTCTTTTAGGTCTGTTATGGAATTTGGAGTTGACTCTGAGTGAGAAAGGAAGCCATTAGAGGATTTTGAGAAGAGATATCATGAGCACAGGAATGTTGTGTCTTTAAAAGATCACTTTGCCTCTTGTGTGGGAATGGAGATCAAAATTGGAAGCCACTCTAGAAGGCCAGGGATGAGGTACTCGTGGCTCAAACTGGGTGGCTGCAGTGGAGGAAATGAAAAGTGGTCAGATTCTTGATCTGTCCCAAAGTAGAATGACAAGGAGTTGCTGATGGGTTGTGAGGTGGATATGAGGGAGAAGGGATTTCAAGGATGACCCCAGGGTTTTTGGCCTGTGCAGCTAGAAGAATGGAATTACCACTTGAGGAGGTAGAGAAACTGAGGAGTGGAAATCAAGAGTTTGGATTTGGAAGGTTAAAAAGGGAGGGGTGTATATATTATGAATTGGCAATTGGATATACAAATATATCCAAAAACATATATAAACCGAACTTTGCGAGATTTTAAGTTTGATATCAATGTTTATACATACATAAGACACACACACACACATATATTTCTGCAACATGCATACCTCTCCAAACCTTGTCTCCTGTCACAAGTCATATACTCTTCATGTCCCAGCAATACTGAACACACCCTGTTCAAACCTCTATGCCTGTGCTTGCATTTCTTGCTAGGATACTGATTGGCATACTGCCAGTACTGGCAAATACGGATTCAAAATCTTGTGTTGAGGGGCTTACTTTACGAAGTCTTTCACAACCTCTTCTCCTGAAATAATTAATCCTTTTCTATATCATTTTTGTATTTGATATACAGTTTGATTGCTTCATATGTCACACCGCTGTATTTTATGTTGTATTTACAAGTTTCTGTCTCCTTTTAGACTCAAGGATAGAGGTCCTGGTTTTCTTGGTCTTTTTCTGTTAAACCTCTGGCGTACTACAAATTCCATTAAATGCCTGAATGCAATAAGTTTCTGTCATTTAACTTTATAATTCCAAGCCCTGTGAAGAAAATGGTTTGTATTAAAAAATAAAAGATTAATCAGCTTCAGTATAAGGTTATGTATGTATTTGGCAAACTTAATAGCAGTGATAGTTTCTTGGAAACTACTTGATGCATATAACTGCTAAACACCTAGTTGTTGGGAATCTGAAGGCTTAGAAACTAATGCTGGCAAGAAAATTGAAGATGCAGGAAGTTCATGAGAATAGTATTTTCAGTTGTGTAAGTATACCCTGTTTTCTCTGTCCTGAGGCTATGACATTTTATCAAGTCTGTGGGTCATGTCTCTCTGGAAAATTGTTAAAATGCAGATTTCTTGAGCCCTAACACAGGCATACTGAAATAAAATTTGAGGTGGTATGGACCAAGAATTTGCATTTTCAAATGACCTTAAATTTTTGTCTTGCACATCAGAGTTTGTGAATAAGTGGAATAGAGAATGCAGTGGATTGGAGAGAAGTTAGTATAGGAAAGAAATAGTTAGCATTAGAGACCTTAGAAGGACTTTGATCAACCAACATAATAAGCTGAGAGCAAGTGTAAAATGGGGAGAAAGAATCTAAAACTAAGTCACTTATAAGGATTTTTAGTGCTAATCCACTCAAAACACCTTGGGCCATGCAATTAGGGAAGATTTTTAGCTCTATTTTTTAAGTAAGTTCTATTTGAGTATAGGGTAAAACTGAGGACTATCATGTAATTAAAGGTTATTACCTACTATTTTGATGGAGCTTTTTATATGTATATTTATTTCATTTTATATATATATATATATATATAATTTATATTTTGAAATCTTACTCTAAACTGTATCCTGAGTAAATAGTAAGTAAATACACTATTTATTGATGGCTATGCTTGACTGTTTTAATAAAGAGTAATCCTTTTGAAGTCAAAACAAAGTTAAGTATAAATTTTTCATTTGTCAATTGTGGAACACCTAGTTGTGTGACCCACAAACAAGATACACAATTTGTATTTTTTCTAAAACTTACTGTAATGTGCTCCAAGGACATAAATAAGGTCCCAGGTGCTAAACTTGGAGACCCAAATACTTAGGTCTCAATAAGTAAAAATGATTCTCATCTTGTATTTTTAGGTTCCCAGATTGTGATGAGCCGTACCCTCGACTTGTGGATCTGAATTTAGCTGGAGATCCTACCGAAGGAGCCCCAGTGGCTGTGCAGAGGGACTATGGTTTTTGGTGTCCTCGAGAGTTGAAAATTGATCCTGATCTTGGTTATTCCTTTTTGCACGTACGTGATTGTTCACCTCCTTGTCCGAATATGTACTTCAGGAGAGAAGAACTTTCATTTGCTCGATATTTCATAGGATTGATTTCAATCATTTGCCTCTCTGCGACGTTGTTTACCTTTTTAACTTTTTTGATTGATGTCACGAGATTCCGCTATCCTGAAAGACCTATTATATTTTATGCAGTATGCTACATGATGGTATCATTAATATTCTTCATTGGGTTTTTGCTTGAGGACCGAGTAGCCTGCAATGCATCTAGCCCTGCACAGTATAAGGCTTCCACAGTGACACAAGGATCTCACAATAAAGCATGTACCATGCTTTTTATGGTACTCTATTTTTTTACTATGGCTGGCAGCGTTTGGTGGGTAATTCTTACCATCACATGGTTCTTGGCAGCTGTGCCCAAGTGGGGTAGTGAAGCTATTGAGAAGAAAGCGCTGCTATTTCACGCCAGTGCATGGGGCATCCCTGGAACTCTAACTATCATCCTTTTAGCCATGAATAAAATTGAAGGTGACAATATCAGTGGCGTGTGTTTTGTTGGCCTCTACGATGTTGACGCCTTGAGGTATTTTGTTCTTGCACCCCTCTGCCTGTATGTGGTAGTTGGGGTTTCACTCCTCTTAGCTGGCATTATATCCCTAAACAGAGTTCGAATTGAGATTCCATTAGAAAAGGAGAACCAAGATAAATTGGTGAAGTTTATGATCCGGATTGGCGTTTTCAGCATTCTTTATCTCGTACCACTCTTGGTTGTAATTGGATGCTACTTTTATGAGCAAGCGTACCGTGGCATCTGGGAAACAACATGGATACAAGAACGCTGCAGAGAATATCACATTCCATGTCCATATCAGGTAAGGGAAACCTTATTCTAAATTTCAGAATATATAACAGTGAAAGAGCTAATCTTAGCTGGTGTTGGTTTTTTGTGTTTTTTGTTTGTTTGTTTTTTTAACTTCGCAAACCTGCCATCTGTACATTAAAATTTTTAAGTGCAGGTAATGAACAAGTTTGTTGTAGTAATAATGTCATACACATGTTTCTATAAATATCTTCCTTTTAAAAGGTAACTTTTGTAAGTCCAAGCTTTGGGCTTTTAAGTACTTCTGTTATCACAAAATAATTGCTTGTTGATTCTTCAGAAGTCTGCAGGTTTAAGGGGAAGACGTTGATTAAAAGGCAGTGTCTTTCTGTGGAAATTTTACTGATATTCAGAATAGGAATTAATTGTTTTAACAGTTTTGCAAAAAAGAAAAGAACGCCATTATACAAACAAGTTCATCTCTTAATTGGTCTTGGTTTTCCTTTTTTGTATACTGAATACTTTATGATTTACCTTTGAGTTCAAAGAGATCAGATAATCGTAGTCATAGAATCATAGAATTTTACATCTAGAGAGAACTTCAGAGATCATTTATTCATGTTCCCTGTATAATTTAGAGTTAAACTTCTGCCTCATTTGAGGTGTAGAAATAATAAGCGACTTGCTCACGCTTGGCTTGGATTTAGTCCTAGGAGGGGAGTGGAAGAAGGAGAGGTTCAGAGGAATTGATGCAAAGCATTTATCTCTCTCATCTTAAAACCTTCCCTAGAACCTCTGCCCCTAGCTATTACCCTCTCTTCTTCCTTTTGAGACAAGTTTTCTTGAAAGAATTGTCTCCACTTGATGTCTCCTTTTCATCATGCTCCAGCTTTCCTGTTCTCAAGGTGCACCAGCCACCCTTTCATCTCCCCCAACCCTTGTGTTTCTCAAATACCTTTAAAATTCCTTTATTAAAGTACTGATGTAGATAACTTTTGTTTACTTGTCTCTTTCCCCTACTAGACAGTGAACTCTTTGAAAGCAAGAACGTCTTTTTATATTTTCTGAAAGCATGTTCTGTAGGTCAGTAGATGGTGTCATTGAGAATGTGGGTGTATAGATAGAGAAGAAAAGACATTTTAAAGAAATGATAACAGTGGTATTGGGGACAAGGAATGTGTGATTAGCACATAGTCAATGCTCATAAATATTTGATGACCGAGAATGCCAATTACCCTTTTTTATTTTGTGGTATAAATAGTCCTACACAGAATTGTATTTTTACTGTATAAATATTAGCTACTGGCTTTTAAAAAATAAACCAACATCTAATTGAGAGACCAGAAAAAAAATGAATAATTGAAATTGTATTACATTTCTTGGCAGAATTACTTATTAAAAACTCCTAATATGAGTTTTCAGACCTGAAGCTAAGAATCAAATTTTGCCTCTAACGAAAGAAAAAGAGATGATTGAGTTTCATCATATGCTTCCCCATATAAGGTATCTAGGATTCTAAATATATATTATCTTAGGGCTGTTGAAGAAATAATGTTTGGCTGTAAAATAATCTGAAAAATACCAAACGTCAAACATGTAAATTTGCAAATTAGGATAGTTGGGATGCTGCTATTTTCAAGACATTACTAGAATTCTTTAGGCATCTTTAGAACTAGTTCGAGCTACACAAAAATGTGTGTGTATGCATCTCATTATAGTCATAGGTTAAAGTGTTTTTTATTTCCAACATACAGAAATAATGTTGGATTTCCAACATCCTAAAAAGAATAGAAAATGGTATAGTAACAGTAACATAGTTACTAAGCTGTAAAGTCTGGGCCAGGAATCCTAGCTTCATATTTAACTTTCATTATTTACTAGATTTATATATAACCTTAGATCAACCTCACCTCTCTCTGCTTCAGTTCCTCATCTGTGAAATGAGTAATAGATTCTAACAGTAATAAAAGAGTAATCATATTAGATAGTGTTAGAAATAGTAATAGACTGTGCCTCCTAGGGTTGATTTTAGGAGCCTGTATGCAGACACTTAGGAGAATGCCTCCTACATAATAAGTGCTCAGATATTAGCTCTGTTAGTTTCTTCATTTATTGTTGCTGCTGTTACTGTTATTTACACACACACATACATACATACATACGTATATAGATGTTTTATTAAACCATCCAGTACCAAGCTTTAGCAGATGCCATAATTGTTTTAAATTTTTGAGAATATACATGTTGATATGTGTACCACTAATTTATTCATCTTAACTACAGTAATCTAATGTATGAATATACTACAGTTTATTCACTCATTATTCTATTGAAGAATATATAGTTTCCAAGTTTTTTTGCCATATAAACTATTTTGCAGTGAACGTTCTTGTAATACCTATCTTCCTTGTATATGACCAAAAATTTCCATGGGGTGTATGCCAAAAAGTGAAATTGTTGCATTGTGACATACAGACGTCTTCAAATCAAGAGGTTGTTTTAGCTTATGCTCACAGTGTGGAATATGAGTTCCCCATTTCTCCCCATCCTGGTGTTCTCAGGCTTTTAGGTTTTTGCCAGCCTTTGAAACAGTATTTTAAGTCTACTATAATTTTTATTTCCCTTATTCCTTATGAGGTTTAGTATGTTTTCATATGTTTATTGTCCGTTTGGGGTTTCTCTTCTGTGATCTCCTTATTTGTTACCTTTGTCCATTGCTCTGTTAGGTTATCTGCCTTTTGTTGTTTTAGTTCTTTGTCAATTATTTACATTGCAGATATCTTATCTTGTTCTTAGCTTGTCTTTTCACTTTGTGATTTCTTTGCCTTTGGGTTTTAAGAAATCCTTTCCTGCTTCTAAAAGTCATAAAATGGTCTGCCATATTTTTCTAGAAGTTTTTAAAATTTGACTTTTGATGCATATCTCTAATCCCTTGAAATTTATTTTTATATACACTATGAGTAACAATTTTATTTTTCATATGAATAAGCAGTATGCTTTTGGCACCATTTATCAGGTAGCCCATCTGAATTGCAATGCAACTTCTATTATAATATACAAGTTTCATTTATGGGCTCTCTCTTTTGTTCCACTGGTCTATTTGTGTAACTTTGTATCAATTCCACATTTCCTCTACCTTGTTCATCAAAATTATTTTAACCATTCTTGGGACTTTCCTATGTGACTTTTAGAATAATTTATTATTGAAAAAGTGTTGGGATTTTGATTGAAATTGTTTTAAGTTTTAAATAAATCTGAAGGAAATTGTCATCTTTGTAGTACTGAGTTTTTGTATCTTTTTGTTTATTTATGTGTTTATTCATTCATTTGTTCCTAAGTACCTTACAATTTTGTTGCAATTTTGAATGGCATCTTTTCTCTCTTACATTTTTCAACTGCTTATTGCTGGTGTACAAGAATACCACTGGTTTTTGGATATTGATCTTATGTTGAGCATCCCTGCTGAACTCTAATTAGTTCTAATTGTGTGTAGATTCTCTTAGATGTTCTTTGTAGAAATCCTGTTGTCTGCAAATAAGAACAAATTAATGGCTTGCTTGCTTTCCATTTCTTGTTTTATTTAAGATGTTTGCATCTGTACTCCTGAGTGAGATAGATTGTGATAATTTTTCTCTTCCTGCCCTGTCCTTGTCCAGTTTGGGTGTCAGGGTTATAATAGCTTCATAAAGTGAGTTTTTTTCTTCCCTTCTATTCTTTGAAACAGCTTTTACAATAAATAGGGGCTGTCTGCTCTTTGAAAAGGTTGGTATATCATACTGTAAAAACCCTCTGTCATGGTATCTTTGAGGTAAGAAGAGAGAAGTTTCATCTTTCCAAACTGAAATTCTGTAGCCATTAATCAGTAACTCCTCATTCCTCCCTGCCTCCCAGCCTTTGGCAACCATTATTTTACTTGACGTCTCTATGAATTTGACTACTCTGGGTACCTCATGTAAGTGGAATTCAAATACTAGATTTTTAATACTAGTTTTCATTTAGAATTTTACTTTAGAGGACTCTTACACAGACTTGTGCATTGAGCATTAGAGATATTAAATTGCTCCTTGAAGTAATATCCATACATAACTGAATAAGATTTGCTGTTACTGAGCATGCCTAAAAGAATACTTAGCAGGCTTTGATGATAATTCCTAATGAGAAGTTTTTAAAATGTATTGAGCAATGATGTTATCCTTGGGGTAGCCTCCTCAGGTGACTTATCTGAATGTATGTTCACTTGAAAATCAGTGAGGTTGCTTTATAGTCATTTCTCATATTATTGAAGCTTTCAAATATTTGAAAAAATCAGTTTGTGAGGTAGTTGATAAAAATACCAGTTGGGTTTAATGCAAATTGTATGTATTTAAAAGTCCATAACTTGAAAAATGGGCTTGTGTAAGGTATTTTAAAATATTTAAAGTGACTGTCCTTGCTGAAATCAGAAACTCACTGCTTAGATTTTAGAATACTTTATACCAAGTATTTTTCACAAGAACACTTTCTTAAAGTATATATTAAGTAAAAATGAGAAGGTAATACTTAATGCCTGAATCAAGAATTAATTGTGAAATATAACCTGACCTTTCAGAATAATTTAGATTTTACAATTTAAAATCAGTAAACTTTATTCCTAGAATATGTTTACATCTTATGTATTATTTAAACATGTTAGTAATTTTCCCTGTATTTAGGGGGTTTTTTCTTTCAAATAAATTTCCTCTTTATTTAGGGCTTTCTAAGAGGCTCAAAGCATTTTATGAAAGAATTACAAGTTTCAGAGTTTGTTAATATTTCTAGAAAACTATTCTCATATAACATTATTGATTAAGAACATGGGCTTAATGTGGGCTTTAAAGTCAGGCTGGGTTTATGTCCTGTCTAATAACATTCTGAGCCTCAGTTTCCTTATGTAAAATACAGGAAATAATATATTAAATACAGTAATATCTACTTCATGCGTGGCTGTGAAGATTAAATGAGAAAATAAACTTAAACCTCTTACTAGAGTGCCTTGCACAAAGAAAAATTTCAGTATTCTGTTGTTACAAGTACATACATAATTCCTGAGGTTTAAAAAAGTATTGTTCTTATATTCTGCACTAGAATCTTCATTTTTTTCTTTTAAATATTGACTTTCAAAAGGACACATTTCCTTTCCTAAAATGCCCCTTCATTGTTCTTCATCTCTTTCATCCATCTAATCCAGTGCTGTGTATCCTAAGGAATTCTGATACTGGAACCTGTGTTTCAGTGAAAGAAATATGTTATGATAATAGAAGCAGCTTAGCTAAGGCTATCAAATTCACATGAGAGCCATTTGTAGAATTTTTAAAAAATTATTTTTGTAGAAAACAAACAAACATTTTTATTTTTTCAGCCACACAAGGCAACCCATCTGTTGTTTATCTAATCTTGATTCAGAAACATATAAAAATAGCAGAATAATATCAAATCTAACTTATGATTTCAGCTTCATTTTCTAATAGGAGTGTTTCCCTTAACCAGGCAATTCCAAAAGGGCTCAGCATTGTTTGTGAAAGGACCATAAGGGAAGGGGTCTGTTTTGCCCTTCCAGCATTAGTGATAGCAGATAATTCTATAGTACATACTACTAGTCTTTTTTTCTACTACTGATCTTTAAAGTGGTAAATATCCTGCCTGTGACTTCCTAGTACCAAATTAATTTTTCCTCAAGGTTGTTTAGTGTCTATAATAGAAGAAAAGAGTGAAAATTCTCTGAAAACAATATTCTAAATCTCTTGTAGGAAAATATTTAAAATACTATGTTACAGAAATATAGAATATTAAAGAAATTCATACTATTATGTACAGGCTGTAAAATGCTGTCAAATGCCACTTTTGGATGAATATTTTAAAACATTCAAGTTACTATTATTTTGGCCTCTGTTAAACAATAAATAGCCTAAGCCATGAGTTCAGTTTAAGTCTCAACTGCAGATATGCCTGGTGTACAAATGGTTTACAAATACTTAGGAAAAAATTCAGTGCATTTGCCACAGTCTACAGCAGGGCACAGCTCATTTTCTCTAAAAGGTCCGATAGTAAATATTTTAGGTTTTGCTAACCATGTGTTTTTTGTTGCAACTACTCAGCTCTGCTGGTGTAATGCAAAAGCATCCACAGACAATATGTAAACAAATGGAAGTATTCCAATAAAGCTTTGTTTACAATAGCATAATTGGGGCAAATTATGTCTGTAGGTTGTAGCTTGCCAATCCCTGATCTATAGCAAGCCTTATTCCCTATCACATTTGATAATTCTTTCATAACAGTGGTTGGTGACCTATGGCACTTTGCTGTCCCATGGAAATTGTCACTTTCATTTTCATTACTACTTTTGAGGATCGTCATTTTACTCTAATGCTACGTTAATTCTCTAATAGTATTACAAATATTCAGTACAATCTAGGATTGTATCATGAAAATAAATAAAAATAAATTCTAGTACATCATCATAATAAAGACATGCCAAAAAATCTTATTTCCAGTTATCTTTGAAATCATTACCACCCCGATTTAAGGAAATAATTTGAGTGATTTATGGGAATAGTAAAATAGAAGCAACGTAATGAAGTAGTCATAGAAGCTTCTAGTTATTAAGTATATGTTACACATCAGGTTCTGTACTCAATGAATTTATATACGTTATCTCCTTGAATCCTCACACTAGCCCAGTAAGTTAGATTGTACTCAGTTTTACAAATGAGGAACTGAACCTCATAATAAAATAATTTATCCAGATTTTTACAGTAAGTGATAGAGCCGGGGGTGAATTGTACTTCTGATTCCAAATTCACAGTCTTACCATCACTCAACACCTCTTAGGCAAAAAACACTGGTTTGAGTATTTGAGAGACACATTCTAGTCCTGGCTATCTCTCTGACTGGTTTTGTGTCTTTAGACTAGTCACTCAGTTTACAATTTCTTCATCTCTGAAATTAGGGGATTGGCTTGAATAAACTCTCAGGTTCTTCTCAGGTCTAATATCAAATGAATCTGGGAACTTTTCTCCCATACCAGCCTCTTTTCCTTTTTTTTATAAAACTCATTCATTAATGCAACAAACACTTATTATATATTGACCATTCTGGCATGTCGATAGTTGCTGAGGAAGCAATAGTGAACAAGATGCAACTCCTATCCTAAAGGACTTCATAGCCTACTAAGAGAAAATAAATATGGAAATCAGATAATTCTTTGATTAAAGTACAGTTATTTTGAGTTCTTACTCTCTTTTGTTCCTTTAAAAAATAGAGAGCAACTTAGTGAAAACACCTTAAAGAGTATGATATTGATTAAACTATGGCTAAAATACAAAGTTGTTTAGTAAGTATACAATGATTAATTTAGAAGAGTATATTTTTCCAGCACTTCCAATGAAAATGCTTCAGAGCCAAGTTAAAATATGTCTCTTTATCAGTTGAGTAGGAAAAACTTCCCTGAGGTCTTAAAGTTTAAAATGACCAAGTAATCACTTTAACCAATTCTTAGATAAATGTTTTGTCACCTTTACCGTCAAATAAAATACAGCACTTTAATCCCAAAGGGTAACTATGGAAAAAATAAAAATAAGTGTGTCTTAAAATTATCACCAAACGCAGCACTGTGCATGCACATACACGTTTCTCTGTGAACACCACGTCTATTTGGCATATCTGATGGAAAGAGAATAGTGGCTACAGCTCTGAAGCCTAAATCCTCTACTGTTCTGCTTACGGTGTTGTGTATTTCAAACGTGGGTGTGTGTGCATGCCCGTCCATCTGTGTAGGGGCGTTCCTCTGGCCCTTCTACAAGAGAAGGCCAAATGATTTGCTTTATAAATTTTTGTCCTAGGTCTGCTTCTGGTCTTGGCCCTATCTGAGGCTTACCACTGGCACCATAATTGGAGAAAGTGAGCAAAGATCTGAGAATAACTCTTTTCCCTAAGGCCTAAAGCTGAGCCTTCATTAGCCACCGTTCTCCATGTCTCTTCTCTCAGGCCCTTCCCTAATTCTAGTAACCCTTCCAATGGAAGGAACACATCAGCTAGCGAAAAAAGAGAAACAAGATTATTAGAGTTTTCACCCATCCCTTTACAGTTCTTTTCCTCCTCCTACAGAATGTCCATCTGTTAGTACAGTGGTGTATCTGTCCTCCCTGAGGACTCTGTTTTGTTCTTGGCCCATATCAGAACACCTTTCTGTCAGAGGTAGAACCACATTATATCCAGATGTCATGATAAATCTTTTGAGATAATATTCTGTGGTTACTTCTCTTGAGTACATATGCTCTGTACCAGTCATTCCCTTCCTAATCAGGCAAGCTCTCCTTTATTTCCTCAGTTTACTGAAGCCATTTCCTCATCTTTTTGCCTACCTAGTCTCTCACTTGGAAAGTTGTGTGTCCCTTAAATAATGGGATAAAAATTTGTTCTTTAATCTTTAAATTTTATTTTTCATTTTCTAAAAGTTGACACCACCCAGACTTTTACAGTAATCATTGATAAAGTTAATTAGGACCTAATTGTTTAACTTTCCTCATTGCCATTAGCCATTCTTGAGTTTAGAAGAACACATTCTTTTAAGAAGGTAGTCTCTGTGTTTAGAAAAGAAAATGAGGTTATTTGCAAAATACTTGAAATGTGGAGTTTGTATTTTATCATTTCCTCTCGTGATTGAGGAAAGCTTGGGAATTGAAATCTCAGCTTACTATACTTATTTTTCACAGGATTACAGATAAATTGATGGGCAAAGAATGGAAGAAGATAAACTTAGAGAGTAAAAGGAAGATACAGATCTAGTTAAAGGGGTGAATTACTAACTAGTTCTCTTTTTACTCTACTAATGCTGCTTTAATTTCAAAACTATTGCCTCTCTGAGGAGCAATGTATATTTAATTATAGGAGCCTTGACTTCGTTTTGTCCTTTTTTTTAAAAAAGGTATTTTAAATGTTTCTAACACACGGGTATTTATATATATGTATGTATGTCATATACATATACATGTATATTATATAGAATAATACATTGAACAACAGTAGATTTTACCCATTTAATAAGTAAAACACTAACAAAACATCAGGTCCCCCTCCCTGATCGAATCTCCCTTCTAAACTGTCATTATCCAGAATTTGGTGTTATTGTGTGTTTACTACATATTTACTCACCTAAACAATATATAGTATCAGTTGAAGTATTTTAAAACTTTACAATGTCAAAGCTATACAATGTTTGCATTTTCTTTTGTCATTCATTATTTTTGTGAAATTTGTCTATGGTATTATGAAGCTTGAAAACCCAGCAGAGTAAACATGAAAGTAAATAGAAAGAAGAGCATATTAAATATAAGAACAAAAATTAATAAGATGAGGGGGAAAGATGAATTTTATATTGTGATGACCAATGATAGGATGAGTGAAGTTGGCTGAGAATGTAGGTATTATTTGAACCTCTATTCCTGTTCGTGATTTATTTTCTACATTAGTAATCTTTTTCTATAGAAGATATCCAACATGAGCTAATAAGAAAACTGTAGAACTCAAAATATAGAATATAAATTTATTGTCAAATTTACAGGAGTATATCTTTTCCGTATAACAAGAAAATTAACTATAAAACTGTGTAAGTAAAAACATGAAATTCATAGAATTATTTTATTATTTTATTTAAAAGATTTTATAATGGTGTTTAATAGAATTATCTATTTATACAGTGAAGATATTTTTCTTTCTGTTCTTGTAGGTTACTCAAATGAGTCGTCCAGACCTGATTCTCTTTCTGATGAAGTACCTGATGGCTCTCATAGTTGGTATTCCTTCCATTTTTTGGGTTGGAAGCAAGAAGACATGCTTCGAATGGGCCAGTTTTTTTCATGGTCGTAGGAAAAAAGAGTAAGTTGAAGTGAATTATCATGTTCACAGACTTTACATTTATATAACATTTTTTGTGTTGCCAGTGTTAAAACAATTCGGATTTGGAGGAAGTATTCCAACCAGACTGTAACCTCAGCTGCCACCAGTTATGATTAGTACAGTAGCATATCTTAAATCAAAGCTAAAAACTAATTCAGAAAAGATAGCCAAGTAGAACTAGGCTGCAAGTTTATTCCTTACTAATTCAGAATTTTTGGGGCAAGGCTAATCTTTGTTTTAAAAAATTGAAATTATAATCTTCTTAAAATTAAAAACAAATCAATGCTTTTATATATATTCTTATTAGATCTTGACATTTTTGTGAGGGCTGGTATGTATTATCTCTGTGTTACAAATGAGAAAACACAGAGGTTAAGTGCCTTGGCTGAAGTCACGTAGGTATCAGGTAAGACTTCCATTTCCAATTGTCCATTGTTCTTCCAAGTTACACCATAAATTATTTAAAGAGATAGCATGTTATTCCATTCTCATGTAGTATACTTTAAAGCCAAAATAGTAAAATATTAGTAGATAAAATGAAATATGTTAAATTATTTTAATTTGTAGTTGTTGGCCACACTGCATATTAGTGTCATGATAAAATGTAAAATTTGCCAAAACAGTCTTCTGAGAGTATATTTAAGAAATCTTTAATTTTCTGAACCCATAGTTAATAAAATACAAAATAAGACCCTGAAGTATTCACAAAGGAACAAATGATTTCAAACTTTGTACTAAGTATAAATCTTGCATGTGTAACTGTATTTGAATTATCATAAATTCTAAGTTAGTGGAGTCCATATTCTTACAATTTAACTTAACTTACAGTAAATGGAAAGATTTACCATGGAAAATGGGTTTTGGGGGATAGTCTGTAAAAGTCTTAAGATTATATTTAAAATGTTGTTGTGTCTTGCATAGGTTAATGTAATTTTTTATACAATGTAAAGTACTTCAAAAGCAAAATCTGTATTTTCTATAATATCAGTAATTAACAATTTCTGTCATACAGATTAGATTGAGATTTAAAAAAAAACACAATTTAAAAGTACACATTTCTAATTACCATATCTGAGACTACTACTAGGGATACCAGATAATGCATTTCTCCTTTAAATACAGATTCATACGGCAGAGAAGGACAGAAGGGGAAAGATTAATTCAGCAACAACAAAAATGTATTTCCTAGGAATTCTTTGAGAAAGTCTTTAGTGAATGCTTACTATGTGCGGTGAACTATTTTGGGATACCAAGGATTCAGTAGCAAACAAAACACGCCAAGTCCTTGCTTTCATGGAATGTCCTTCCTTGGGGGAGTTATCTATATATTCTTTGAAATTTTAAAATATGTTTTAATCACAGTAAAACATAATGCTAAGGAAAGAGTTTGAATTAAACATTTCTGGTCACCTCTGGAGCATACACAAACAATTCTGTAATAGGATTGTATTAGAAATTCCAGATAGAGCTACATGCAACTACCCTTATGGGGATTCACCTTAGTTATTTGGGGGATCCTGGTTGGGCCAGAATCCTTTTGAAACTGGTTACAGCTACCAAGGACCCTCCTGTTTGGTTTTCTGCAACCATGGATCTCCTCCCAACGAAGTCATTGTGATCCTCCTCGCTGGGACTGTGCTCTTTGCTAGACTGGCAGCTCTTTATTCTGGAGCTCAAGAGTGTGAGCACTGTAGAGCTACTTCTAGCATTTGTCTGGTTTAGCCTTTGAGAAATGACTAGATAGTAATCATAATAATGGTAACCAATTAATTGAGAACATTTAATACTTCAAGCACTGTTTTAAGCTTTTTACATATTATTAAGTCGTTCAATCTTCTAAACAATCCTGTGAGGTAGATCATCGTTTTACAGATAAGAAACTGAGGCAAAGAACCAAGGTTTAATAGCTAGTGGATGGTAGAATTGAGATTCAATCCCAGGCAGTCCAACGCTAGCCTCTAGTCTTTGCTTTTAACCCCTCTGTTATTCTGTGCTGTAGAGACTGGCTTCTAAAATCATGCTAGTCAAATTAGTGTTCTTCCTCTTAAGTGAAGCCATATTTAAGACTGTTTATGCTAATAATTTTGACACTGATTGAAACATTTTTAGAAATATTCTTTTGGAATTATCTGGGTCACATCACTTAACTTCTCTGGACCTCTGTTTTCTTAATTTGTAAAATGAGGGGACAAACCTTCACCATTTGAAGGTGAATTAAATTTTTGGAATAACCAGAAGTCAGTTTGAACCAATTTTTATAAATGTTTAGAAAATAAAATCAGCAGTCAAGTGTAACTTGGGATGTGTGTATATATGAATGGGGCTGTTGATGGGAGGAGAACAAATGTTGTTGTTCTATTTTTGACTTGTTCTTTCTTCTGTCTATTCTTTGACATTTTGTTTTTAGGGTATATGTAAACATTATGTTTTATTACTTTATGATGGACTTCTAAAGTATTTAACCTTAAGTTTGATCTCAACTGTTGTTTTTGTTGCGTGACTTTTGGAAAGTTCTTTAATCCCTTAGAGCCTCAGTTTCTTCATCTATAAAATGGGGATCAATATTTATTCTTAATAGATATCTATCCCAATTTGGAACTATCTTCTTAGAACATTAATCTCCATAATAAAAACATTATTAAGGAGGATCAAAGGAGAGTATTTGTAAAATACCTGGTACGATGCGGGTACCCAACAAATATCAGTCCTCTTTGAGCCCTTCTACCCCAGCACTAAACACAGCAGCAATAACAACAATCCTCTTGTAATTTGAAAACTGAGAATATATGCACTTTCTCAATGTACTATCCAGTCTCTACATGTTAGAGGTTTTTTAAGTGAAATTGTTTCTCTAATTTTAACTTTACATATGATTGTCATAGTCATCTATTTACATAAATTGAAACAGTGATCTTTGCAACTTTTTAGTTGGCTTTTTTATTATTACTGCTTTTTCATCATCATAAATATCTATCTGCTTTTAACCCTTTCATAGCAGTTAAACAGTTTTGCTCTTGATGATAATTCATCCCCTTAAATTTTTTCTTAAGCCTTTAATATGTTAATTGTACATTTGTTTAAATTAACTTCTCATATGTTTTGTTCTAATTATGGCCATTTATGTTTATTCCAGCACTTGACAACTGCTTCTGTCATAAAATCAACTTGTAGCCTTAAAACGACTGCTCTTACAAGTTAAAAAATGTGTCTATGCCATGATGAGGCCTCCACTACTTCTATAAACCATGCAAGGAAATAATTTCTCTACTTTATAGTAATATCTTTGTAATACTTCAGTGTCCTTGAGAATCATAAATTTCTTTAGCTGAAAGGGGCTTTTTAGAAATGATAAAACTGTATACCTTCATTTTATAGATGAGGAAAATTAAGGAAAGGGTATAGTGACTTGCCTAAAATCACATTTATTGATAGAATTGGAACTAAAATCCTGATTTCCTTATTATATATGAACCTCTTTCCATCATACCATTTTAGGGGACAGATTGACACAGATTTTTGTTATATTCTTTCTTCTGTCAACAATGTTACCTTATATTTGTCCTAAAGACATTATTTGGGGAGCAATTAATTTCAAGAATAATGTCTGTTTGTCCAAAAAGGGTTTTGTTTTGTTTTGTTTGGTCCATAGGGATGTTAGTCTGTATCTTAAACTTGATATTTTGTTGTCTAGGATAGTGAATGAGAGCCGACAGGTACTTCAGGAACCTGATTTTGCTCAGTCCCTCCTGAGGGATCCAAATACTCCTATTATAAGAAAATCAAGAGGAACTTCCACTCAAGGAACATCCACTCATGCTTCTTCAACGCAACTGGCTACGGTGGATGATCAGAGAAGCAAAGCAGGGAGTGTCCACAGCAAAGTGAGCAGCTACCACGGCAGCCTCCACAGGTCCCGTGATGGCAGGTGAGTTGTATTGGTAGCTTAGTTTATTTCATATGCTGAGTTAGAGTCACATAGCTTCAGAAGGAATAGTAGCCAGTTCTGAAAAAGAAGTTCATCATTATTAACCTTTTTTGGACTTTGCTAGGTAAAGTTGTCCCAGATTATGGCCAGACTTAACATTAGTCAGAGGGGTTTAGGGTTTAGACTTGATGGAGTAAGCAATATGGAGTCATTGAAGGGTATTATTGATCAGGAAGAAGGCAGGGTAAAAGTCATTATTTTAGTAAGATTAATTTAACAAGCTGTTATGGAATACCTACCGTGTCAGGCATTGTGCTAGGCTCTGGGAATACAAAAATGATTTAGGCATGATCTTTGTTCTTAATAAATGTAGTACAGCCACTATGGAAGACAGTATGGAAGTTTCTCAAAAAACAAAATTAGAACTACCATATTCTCACCAAAAGTGTAGGAAGGTTCCTTTATCTCCACACCCTCTCCAGCATTTGTCATTTGTAGACTTTTTGATGTTGGCCATAATGGCTGGTGTGAGGTGATATCTCATTGTAATTTTGATATGCATTTCTCTAACAATTAGTGATGTTGAACATCTTTTCATGGGCTTGTTGGCCATCTGTCTGTCGTCTTTGGAGAGATTTCTATTTCTTCTGCCCATTTTTTCATTGGGTTGCTAGTTTTTTTGATATTAAGGTATGTTAAGTTGTTTGTGTATTTTGAAAATTAGTCCCTTGTCAGTCACATCATTTGCAAATATTTTCTCATTTGGTAGGTTGCTGTTTCGTTTTGTTGATTGTATCCTTAGCTGTGGAAAAGCTTTTAAGTTTAATTATATCCCATTTGTTTATTTTTGCTTTTATTTCCAATACTTCAGGACCTGGTTCAAAAATATACACAAATGAACTACTTATTATTTATAACTTAGATGATTGATTTCTTGAATATGTGTAAGCACATTTGTCCTTTATGATTAGATTACTGCATTCTGTTGATTTTTACTTTGGTTGGCTTTATTCCTTTGATAACTATGTTAAGTTTAAAAAGCTAATGCTCTAAACTGTTCTTAGAAACAGTGCACAGTACATGTATGTAAATTTTAAAATGGTTTCATCTTTCAATGAGTTGCTCTTCCTAGAATAAACTTTGTTTTAAAATAAATAAAGTTTAAAAAAAAAAGAAACTACAATATGATCCAGCAATCCCACTCCTGGGTATATATCTGAAAAAAAAAAACAAAACCACTAATTCTAAAAGATACATGCACCCCAGTGTTTATAGCAGCATTATTTACAATTGCCAAGATAAAGAAGCAACCCAAGTGTCCATCAGTAGATGAATGGATTAAGAAGATGTGGTATATACAAAGAAATACTACTCAGCCATAAAAGAGAATGAAATTTTGCCAATTGCAGCAACATGGATGGACTTGGAGAGCATTATGCTAAATGAACTAAGTCAGAGAAAGACATCATATGATATCACTTATATGTGGAATCTAAAAAAATACAACAAATTAGTGAATATAACAAAAAAAAGAATCAGACTCACAGATACAGAGAACAAACTAGTGATTATCCAGTGAGGGGAGCATTAAAGGGGTGAGGGGAGTACAGACTATTGGATGTAAGTTAGGCTACAAGGATGTATTGTACAGCACAGGGAATAGAGCCAATGTTTTGTAATAACTGTAAATGGAGTGTAACCTCAAAATTATATAAAAATTTAAAATTAATTAAAAAAAAGAAAGATAATGTAGTCAGTATTTGTGTTGTAGTTAAAAGCATTGGGTCTGAAATGGTAAGCCTCAGTTTCCTCATCTGTAAAATGGAAATAGTAATACTACCTGCCTCTTTAGGAATGTTGTAAAAAATTAATGAAATAATATACCTAATTGTTTGGAACAGTGCTCATCTCAGTAAGTACCTGATATCAACTTCTATTATTATCATTATAAGTGAATAATTAAAGTAAAACGCAAGGATAGTGGTATGGTCCAGAGGTTGGCAAACTTCTTCTATAAAGAACCACATAATAAATAACTTGGCTTTCTGGGTCATATGGTCTCTGTTGCAATTATTCATCTCTGTTATTGTAGCACTAAAGCAGCCATAGACAATATGTAGTCAGAATGGAAATGGCTGTGTTCCAGTAAAACGATTTACAAAAATAGGAAGGGGCCATATTTGACCAGTGGACCATAGTTAGCCAACCCCTGTTTGTAGGTGTGTAGTAGCACGGAGGAAGGAGTGATTGATTCTGGTGGGGGGATGGTGGGAGAAAGCATCACAGAGAATGTTTGGGAGAAGGCTGTTAGGTTTGATGGTGGAGACACTAGAATTAGAAACTTTTTAGAAGCTTTGTAGTTATTCAGTTGAGAGATGATGCAGGCTTCTAGGAGAACTGTGGCAGTGGCAAGAGAGGAAGAGCTGATCTGAAAGATATTTAATAAGAAATGAAATGATAGGAGTTGGTGGTGGATTAAAAGCAATTGGAGAGAATGAATGTGCCAAAGATTTTTTTTTTTTAAGATTTCTAGTTTGGGAAAAAGAAAATGAAAGTTCTAACGCCTAAGATGGAAAGTGTTCTATGTTCACTTTAAAACATCTCTGTTTCTGTAACTGTCCTGTATCCTTCCAATCTCATTCCATCCTTTCTCTCAGACTTCTCTGTCCTCCCAGTGTAGGATATGACTCCCATACTTCCTCTATTTTTAGACCTTCTGGTTTTTCCTCTCAACTTGCTTTCCTTTGTCTTCTAACTTGGTCAGCTACTCTGTGTTTGAAAAAGCAGGAACCTTTCTTTGATTTTTTTCTCTTTTATGCATTTTTTTCTTCTCCATGCTAGATTTTTGAAATGCATATTTTGAATGTTTCCTTTCTACCAGTCCCATCCTTCATTCCTTGTATTTCTAGTCTTTTTCACATTCTTACCCACCTAAACTATACCTTCTAACATGACCAATAACCAGTTTTTTTAAACTACATTTTAAGATCCTTTCTCTTCCCTGCCTTTTCCTTCCAGTCAGCGCTCATATATGAACAGCATTCTTTTAAGGGACACAGAAATGGAAGACAGAACAGTAAACAGTCAGTTATAATATACAATATAATGGGTATGATAAAATCATTTACAAGGTGCTTTGGGATCCCAGAGAAGAAAGCCATCTGAGTCATCATGGAAAGTCAGAGAAAGCTTCACAAACAAGACAGCACTTCTACTTTGAATAGGGTTCAGAGGAGGCAGTTGGAAATGAAAGACAAGGAAACAGCACATGCAGAGAAAAGGAGGACAAACAGGTAGTTAGGTACCAGGGCAACCGTAGGACATGAAACATGCTGAGAGGAGTTTGGGGTTTTTTTTCTTTTTATTTATTTACAACAGTGAGAAACTATTAAAGGACTTTGAGTTTTGGGGTGATAAAATCAGATTTGTATTTTAGAAAGATCACTTTGACAACAGCATAGGAGAGGAGATTGTAAGTAAACCCAGTTGGGAAGTTTTTACAGTAATTTAGCAGTCTTAAGACACTCATAAGGAGGTTGGGAACCAGAGAATCTTTTAGAATAGGTTCTGTGAATACCACAGTCCATGAACTGACTCTCAGCATTTTTTGATATTTGGCATTTCTAGCCTCACCCTTTTCAATAAGGAATGAACAGTTATTTATAGTACATTTCTTATGCATCGTGGTATCCTGTGTGTAAAGAGATATACAGAAGAAAGGTGAAGTATAATTTCTGTTTTCTAGGAGCAATAACCTTCTAGGAAAGATAGGACATATACATAAGAACCAATTAAAAAACAATGCAGGCCAGCATAGAACTAAAACAGTAAGTATTAGAGATGATCAGTGTTCTAGAACTTTAGAAAAGGGAAAGATCAGATTGGCCCATGAAGATATCTCAGAGGAGATAAATAGGATGAATGAATGGTAATAAAAGATAAGTTTATATCGAGTAGACTTTCTGAAGGCAGTTAAACACAGGAGGATTTCAGCTTCTGTAATCTGAATGGAGTTGGAGTTTAGATAAGAAAATTTATAATCATTAGGTAGTTGGTAGTTAAAATTGTGAGACAGAATCCCTTGAATCTTAATAAAAAAAAAAAAACAGACCAAGAACAAAACCTTGGTAAATACAGGAATGATAATAATACATTAAGAATAGCCTAGCATGTGATTCAGAGAAAGTGCTTATAGACATATGAAGGTGTCATGGAAACTACGGGATAGATAACAGCCTCCTGTAATGGCTTTTCCCACTTCTCTGCTTAATTAAAATCATACCTATCCTTTAAGGCCTGCTCAATTCTCATATCTATGGCAATTAATTAATTGCTTTTTCATCATTCTTTTCATATGACCTATTTTCAAAATAGTTTTCTTTCCTGAGCTAAGTGTGCAGCTTCTGGAGAATGAAAACTAGGTGACAGACATGTCTGAATTCCCCCACAGTATCTTGCCCAGTGCTAGTCATATATATATATTAGGAGACAGATCTATCAAACAACTTTAGAAATAATGTAGGCATGCCATCTCGTGGAGATTTCTTTCTGCATCAGTCAGTTTTTAAGTTTGTATGTTGACACTGTATTTTGGCCATGGTTTTCTCATCATCTCATGGTAGCTTGGCTATGAGATCATACATACATGCACATACCTGCTTCTCAGTACTCACTCTAGTCCAGACTCCTTGATGGATAATTACTGATCTCAGTGCTACATGAAATCAAATAGGCTTAGGTAAGTATACCTACACATGTGTGTACACTTCAGAGAAAAAGTAATTGGTAGTTAGATGAGAGGATGTAGGAGAGGAAGTAGATGAGTAGGTAGGTGGAAGTTTGAGAATGAGTGGTTAGGTTGGTAAGTAGGTAACATGACAAGAGAAAGCTAAGGGCTGAATAATGAGATACTAGTAAAACTACAGTGAATTCGATGACTTGTGTTAATGGTAGCAAACAGTATAGAGAATCAAAAAGAGTGAATCATCTTTTAGTTTCTTTCATTTTGACTTAGGAATACACCATATTATCTTTGTAGCAAATTAACCATTCTAACTGGTTTGCCCAAGCTTGTATTAAAATGTAATGTACATTTTCATATTGTGTATTAGAGTAGATGGTCACAGTGGTTTAAATGATTGTCAAAAGATAAATAAACTTGATAATTCCCATGTATACAAGTGAAATTAAACACTCATTAAATTTATTTTTCTGCGTAGTGGATTCCTAATTATCCGTGGGCAGTGTTGTTCATATTCTAGAATTTTGTGGACAGCCATATATTTCACTTAGACAGTTAGACATAAGAACTCAATATAATAATTTTTTTCTGTGAAAAAAATGCATTCTTTGAGTCTTATTTGTTAAATTAAACTCAAAGATTTAGGTTTCATTTTAGAAAATACCCAATTCATATTTTTAATTAATTTGATATCATTCCTAGAACACTGCATCATATTTCCTTTTTTTCACTTGCCATATTTATTTGAAATAGATATTCATTAAGCCATTGAAAGGTGAAAGATCTCCAAATTAGCTGATAAATCATACTTAGTAAAATCTTTCAGTTTAGGGCAGTAATCATTATGCAAAATAATGAATTATTAACTAGAATAACAAGCTCATTCTGAAATACTTTCATTTGCAAACATTGTGATTATTTTACCAAAACATGCAAATCAAATTTAAAACTATTTATATTCTGAATGTGAAAAGTCTTTTAATAAATAAGAATTAAGTGCTATTTTATCCATTAACATGAGAAATTTTTAAAGTATTTTAAATGTAGCTTTTCATTCTTAAATTTCTTTTTCGCTTTATTTGAACTGGAAAAAAAAAAGGCATGCTTTCTTTTATAATTTTCAAAGGACATAATTTTTAAACTCTGATCTAATGAAAACATTACTTGACAAGCACTGCTATAATACCAGATTACCTTGGTAGTGTATGAATCAGTCTTTAAAATCTTTAAATTTTATGAGTAATTCATATTGAGTTATGAAATTTGTTATAATTCTTATGAAAGAAATGACAAATTAATGCATTTTGACAGCCAGTAGGTTTTCAGCTGCTTGTGATTAGTTCTTTTGATGACTATTTAAAAAAAGAATGGCCTGCTACCTCCTCTTTATTTTTAGAAATATTACTTAAAATATAATGTATAATAAGGTTATAAATTATATTCAGTTAAGTTTTCTTTGATATTTGTTACTCTAAATTAAATGCTTTTTATAAATAGGTGTTATAGTGTGTATGAGTGTGAGTTCTTACCTCTAATAGGGGCTCAGTGAATCAGGATTGCAGCAAAAGAAAATGTAACAGCTCCCATTGCTGCTTTTCAAGATAAGAACAATGATGGAGAAGAAGATGGCCTGCAATAAGCAAAGTAGCCCAGTTGACATACTCAAAAGCTGCCTTTTGGGCTAAGGGTATGGAAAGAACTTGCTTTTGCAGGAATATGGGTTACAAAGTGTTAGGAGGTTGTTACTTGTATATTTAAGCTGATATATCTTCTATGAAATAGCTTCCTCACAGCCGCAAGCCCTCGTGAAAGTAATTAAGACCATTTACAGGTAGTTATTTCTGCTGTTAACTGGGTGCTCTGGAAAGAAGCTGTCCACACTTAGTCCTCATTGCTTGCCAGTTCACTCACTTTTTTTAAAGGTTATACTAATTTTTCCTCTAATTTCATACGCTCTCTTTTCCAATCCTAGTCTTTTAGTAAAATGGGAGTTTGCTGTACTACTGATTATAATCAATCTTCTAGACTCCCTGGGACAATGCCATATTTCTTCTGTTTTTATTCTTTCTCTTCCTGAACTCACTTCATAACCCAAAATTTATTTGAATGAGAAAAGTATCCATACTTAACATAGCTCCAGAACACCCACTCTGCTTAACTTCAGCTTCTGTCCTTTTGGAAGGCATCCCTTAATTCTGAGCCTAATTGGCCGTGTGAATAATTCTACAGTGTAAATCATCAAAAGTTGGTTGTTACGCTTTCACTTGTTAGTTTCCCAGTCGTTTCACTTAATGAGATATTTTCATGAAAATTTTTAGTATTTTCTAGTGTGTTTTGTTACCTACTTCAAAGTAAACTCTTCTGTATCAGGTATACTCCCTGCAGTTACAGAGGAATGGAGGAGAGACTACCTCATGGCAGCATGTCACGGCTAACAGACCACTCCAGGCACAGTAGTTCTCATCGGCTCAATGAACAGTCACGACACAGCAGCGTCCGAGATCTCAGTAACAACCCTATGACCCACATCACACATGGCACCAGTATGAATCGGGTTATTGAAGAAGATGGAACCAGTGCTTAAACTGTCCTGTCTAAGGTGGAAAACTTGTGCTGTTTAAAAAGCAGATTTTACCCTTTGCCTTTGCATGACTGATTGCTGTAACTCACCGTTATGATGCTTTCAGTCAGGTGCAGATTGTGTCCACTGAAAAAGTAAATTTTTGCTTTTTATATTGCATCAAACTTGGAACATCAAGGCATCCAAAATGTTAAGGATCATATCATCACATAAATAATTCTTATTTCTAGGCTATGAAGAAAAATTACTTGTCTGGTAAGCATTTTTACAAACCCACTTATTTTATATTTAGAAAAATTCTAAACGTGTGGTGCCTGCTTTGTAGTGAACTTTCATATATCAACTCGTCATGAGATAACATTCTGGTAGTTCTGTTAATAAAATTTCAGAATTAAAGAAATTTTCTATGCAAGGTTTATTTCTCAGATGAATAGCAAGATTTGTAGTTTTCTTTCCACTAAGTGAAAAAGAACTGTGTTTTTAAACTGTAGGAGAATTTGATAAATCAGCAAGGTTATTTTAGCTAATAGAATATAAAATCAACAGAAGAATCTGATTAATCTATTGAAGGCTCTTTTGAAATTCTATCAAAATAATCCTTATCCAGAGAAATGCAGGAAGGGTCAGCAATGGAGTAAAAGTGGAGATGGGCATTTTTTTTCCCAGTAATTATCCTGTTTTTATTACTTTTGTAAATATCACTTTTACTGGCTGTGTTTTTGTAACTCACCCATATGCATGATGGAAACTACTTAATTTGTAGCCGTCTTTTCCCATGTAGTGGTATTGATTCATAGAGAGCTTCATGTTCAGATCTGTTCTGTGGAAGCATGTAATAAGATAAGTATCACATTATAAGGTTTTTTGTGGTAACCATAATTACAGTGGCAGAATGTTTCCTCTGTATTCATTGTTGTGTTTCTCTTCAGTGAGATGTGATCTTGCCAAAGCCACCAGATCTTGGTATCCAGGCCCTTCCTATCAGTGAGTCCTATTGTCCACCTTTGCATTGCCCGATAACCAATAGACTACAGCTTTTGTCCCACACCCTTATTTTCAGATTCTGGATCATTCTTGTTTACAGCTGAAATATATATAACCTGAGTCCAAAGTAGTGATTAATTTGGGTTATTTGAAAATCATTGTTGCTAAATGAAGCATGATTAGTCTTGCTGTGACGTATCTTTTACTCTTAAAAAAAGTCAACTCAAAAATGTTTGACATTTTGTCTTGTAATGTTTATATAATTTAACAATAAAAACTGCAAATTTTATTAGGCATGAAATTGATCAGAAAGGAAGGAAAAATTCTGGAAAATGCTGGATGTGTTGTTATATAGAAAAGCATATTTAAACTAGTTGTCCTCAACTCTGACTACAGATAAGAATCACTTGGGGAACCTCTGGTGCCCAACACCTTCCTCTTGTTTAGATGAGAATTGGTACTTATTTAAAAAAAAAAGTTTTCCAGATTATTCTATTTTGCAGCCAGGCTGCAGGCTTTTTTAAACTAACTTGCCCTGATGATGATCTGATGGCATCATATTATATCATGTGAAAATCAGTGTTATGCTTTTATATCATTACCTGATACACAGTTGGAATTCTGGACCCCACTCCTAAAGATTCTTCTCGAAAGTAAGTCAAAGGTGATGGTAGGACTTAAAAATCTGTAGTTATAAAAATACCACAGGTGATTCTTATGCAAGTATCTAAGAATCACACTTTAAAAAATATTCTAGGCTCCAGAGAGGCTGGCTTTGCCAAATGCTAGTTTTTGACCTTTAACAAGTCAACCTCTCTGAGCCTCAGTTCCCTTGTTTGTAAATGAAGATAGAAGATAAATACCTACCTCACAAAGTTGTCAAATAGGGATCAAATGGAAAATCATTTGAAAGCTCTTTGAAAACTGTAAAGTGTTATGAAATATAAGGGATTAAGATTTTTGACGATTTAAGAGATTTGTTTGAGGGCTACCATGGTACATTCCTTGACATGTGTTTAATTCATGTGTACTTTTTTCTCTCCTTCTTTAAAACAAAAAGTACCAAGAAATTAGGTATTGAAAAAGAAGCTTTCATCAGACACAAGAGTCAGTTTTCTGATAATAATAATTTGTTTGCGTATCATGTTTTTTCTTTCAAGGGACATATTTCTTAATATTTATTATTAATTCTTCATGAGATATATTTGACCATTTGGCTGAAATGTCTTACTTTTCCTCTATCTTCATTGTCTTTCCCCTTTGAACTGGAGTTAGAACTCAAGACAAGGAGTCTGAATTCTCTCATATCTGACAGTTAGTAAACTTTTTTCTCTGAAGGCCAAACTTTAACAACTCATTTATAATAAGTCGGTAATTCATGAGGCTTTTGTCGGAGAATTCACCCTGAGAACAGCATAAGAGACCAAAACAAACATTCAGACACAAAAATAAGAAGTTAGTATAGAAGGTACCAGTTTGAGCTCAAAGATGTTGTCATCCGTCACCATCTGTATTACATTATCAATTGCCAAAATGTTAATTGGTTTTCTTGTACAAGTGGGCTGTATAACTGTATAGACAGTCAAGTGAACATCGTTATGAAAATCTTTGTGCTTCCTGATTTTTATATATTCATTTGTATCTTCCCTATTAAACTGTTGGTATATTTGTAAATGCTATTTGGCCTTTCAGTTACTTTCAGTACCTTAGTTTTGCTCCACAAAATTTACTTAATATTAGTATTGTTAATCCATTGTTTTAAATAACAGTTTAGAAGTAAATAAGTATTTAGTTTTGGCCACGTTATTTATCAAACTAAGTACTCCGAATTAAGATTTTTTTTCATTAAAGAGACAGTTGAAGAACTATGGCAAAACAACAATTTCAAGTCTCAACCAACTTAAACCAACTTGAGCAAGTCTGCTGAACAGCTTTCTTACCATATGTTTAACTTTTATTTGTGTTGTGATTGGCATATGATAATGTTTAGTATTTTATTTGTTCAGTTGTCAACTGAGAAAATAGTAGTTCTCTCCAAAATGTTAATATAAAACCAAAAGTTTTTTGAGAAGTACTCTGATTTCAGCAATACTGTACTGAATTTTTTCAGTAATTAAAGCAAAAGATTCAAGACAATATTAAGCTCGAGACAATAATTAGATTCAAAGAACATTTGATTAATAACAACAGCTAGCAGAGGACATAGTAGGTTTTCAGTAAAACCTAAATGAGTCAATGACTCATGTCATGCAACTCACTTTTACTCTAGTAGTGAGAGTCTCACTTCAAAGAAGTTTGGAGAATCTAAATTTAAACTAAGTGAAATGAAGTCTCTGCTTTACCAGAATAATATGTAGCAAGTAACAATAAGTGAATTGCACCAAGTAAAGCTAATTTCTCCTAGAGTAACAGTCCATATTACTATTTTAATTAAAGAAATATATATACAAACTTCGTTATATTAATTTTAAAAGGTGAACAGCAATTCTTAGAAGTATTTAGGTTCTTGGTGGTTTTATGTGAAGCTAGATCTTTGTGTACTAGTTGGGTGAATAAATATTCAAGAAAACCATTATTAATGATGATTTTCTTTTTCTAAAGCTGTTTCTTAGAGCAGACTTACAAAAATTCTAAGAATTTCTTCAAATTAGAAAATTTACTACATTTTAACCTACCTCATTAGTTTCTTTGTGATAATAATAGCTGGAAATAACTGAAGTTATAACTATATTGGTTTAGGCTATATACCCATGAAATAAAAGGAACTACTTAAAAATCTTTGATAAAATAGTGGATCATTGGCTAGAGCTTAGAAAATATTAATATACCAAAATTTCATTATGATTATATTTATATTGCTTTTGACATGCCAAAGGTGTATTTATATTTCATCATACTTGGATGACTAACATAGTCTAGTGTAATGAAAATTCTACTGAGCTTGGAATTCAAAAGACCCATAATTATGATGTAAACTGGATAGGTCATTTAATTTCTCTTAGTCTCAACTTCTTTGATGTAAAATAAGGTACTTTTAGGTCCTGAAACCTACCTCACTGACATCATGAGGATCAAATTAGATAACAGGCATTATAGTGCTCTTTAACCTGTAAATTGCCCTACTGATAGTGTTCTTGTTAGAATTTGGGGTTACAGAAAACAAGGATAATAGTCTTCAGTTGTATTTAGCAATAACAACAGAATAGACAATTAGATCAGTGTTCATTTGGTACAGTCTTTAAATCAATTCAATTAACCCTTTAAAATGAGGTTCTCTTTCAAGAGTAGCTATGCCCTTAGATTGTATGGACTCTTTAGTGTATGTTACAGCAGAGTATGCTCTCAGATTTTATATGGCTGAATTTATAGGTCACTTTCAACAGAACTTTAGGGATCTCCATCATATTTTTCCTTTGATAATGAATGATATAAATATATGAGCTTGGTTTCACTGAAATTTATAAGAAAAATATGAAGAGGAGGATAGGCCCTGTTTTTTTTTCCTTTGAGGATTTTCATGTGCCTAATTCTTTGCAATTAAGAACAAGTTTTTAAAAGGTGATTATTTTAAAAGGTGACTATTGTAACTTGTTGGTTTTTCATTATGGCAAAACTTTAAATTTTAAGTCATAACATTATCTTAATTGTATGCATATTTGTATATGTAATTTTTTTAAACTGTGTAAAGTAAGGATTTCTCCATTCTTTTCCATACATAAATACACAAAAGAGCATTTTTATAGAACCTAGATTTACAAAGGAACTCATGATTCTTTTAAATTTCTTTTATGCCTTTTCACAACTGATTAAAATAAGAAAGTGTACGTTTATTTCAGTTATGTTTCCTAGTAGCTGTGTAATTTTTTACATTACTTTTGTATCATTTTTATTTTATATGAAAAAGTTATATTGACATCTCTCTATATTTTAATTCTCTTCCCTTCTTTTTTGTTCTAATTATATGAGTTTTGTGCAAGGAATAGGAAGACTAAGCAGCCTTTACCTTCCATCTGACTGTGATTAGTCTCCTGGGTTTTTTTCTAATGTAAATCCTACACTTCTTTAATAGTCATATTGATACAGGATTATAATTTTCTCTCAGGATCCAACGTCTTCTGGAAAAGAAAATGTTAAGGTCTACCCAGAACCAGCCATCTTTGTAGACATTCCTATTTGGTTAATTTATAAAGATTTCATATAATAAATTAATAAGGATGTCTCTTACTCCATGGTCTCTAATTAGAAAGTAAAATTTTGTTGCCATAAAGATAAAAGAAAGTAAAGCTTCACTCATATTTTAGCCAAATCCTATACCAGTGCAACATTACTTCCTATAAAGAGAGAATAGTTCAGTCTGTTTAAATGCATTGAAGGATGATTTCCTTCAGAGTTTTTTTTTTTTTTTCAGTAATCACTTTTCTCAGGAAATCTATTATGTCCTTTCTTGGACATTTTCATTTTCATTTCATTGTTCATTTTTTTCTCATTTTATTGGCCATTGTCACCAGTTTTCCCTAATCAAGAGAAATAAGCTTTTACCTTATAGTAATTCAGATTTTGAAGATTCAGTGTTCATTATTTCGATAATTATCATTCACTAGTAACAGTATTTGTAAAAGTGATATTTTCAAGTTTGTTATTTTATCATATTTCCCAAAGTAGGGTGAACTACGTTATTATAATTATTATTATTATAGACTTGGGGGTTTTGTCATCAAGTCAGCTTGTTTGTATTGCTAACTTGCAAGTATTTCTTTAATTCTGTTGACATACTTATTGACGTAAAAGAAAAAGTTTTAGAGTTTAAATGATTTCTGTTTTCTAAGTTGGCAGTTTTTTTACTGCTTAGTTAATGCACTATGTTAATTTCTAAATACCACAGAACTTTGTATCAGAAGACCTGATTTCTCATCTTGCCTCTCTTTTCAATGAGCTGTGTAACTCTGGAATTTTATTTCTTGGGGCCTCAGTTTTCTTATCTGTAAGTGAAAGAAACAAGATTAGGTTAGGTAGTGTCTCAAATTTCACTTGTCTCTGATTTGGTTATCCCTTGACTATTTTATAATCATTATTCTAGGTTTACTTTTGTTCTTGTTGTTCTTCCCATGAACTATATTTACTAGATCAGCCTGTACTGTTAGTGCAACTTATACTTAAATTGATAGGATTCAGACATGTTGCTAGTTTTGTTTTCCATTCGTGATTTTAAGTACTTTTAAAGGAGTAAAATTATATTACAGATAATAAAACCAAGGTTACAAATAATTGACATGACTTTTTTTCTCCGAAGGGAAAAGTCTCCTAAAGAACCAATATAAGCACCGTAAAACTGATATACAGGGAAAAATGGCATGTAAAATTTTGTGATCTATGGTCTCTTAAATATGAATTTAGCCATTTAGCTATGTAGAAAAATTATTCAAGTTAAAATTAGCAAAGAAGCAGTGATAGCACTGGCCCATATAGCTATTAGGTTTTACCAACATTAAAATAATTATAAAATGTAAAAGGAATTTAAGAGGAGTGGATTGAAATTTTTCTGATCAGGAATTATTCTTATTCTTAGGCTGTATATAGTTGCCAGATTGCCAGATTGCCATGGGCAAGTGAGTGTCCTGCTTTAAAGTATTGTTAGAGATAAATGTGATTTGTTATTTTTAATTTTTTTTTTCTGGCTCTGCAGAAGATGTTTCTGTAAAGCCTCCCTCTGTGATAAAATGTAGAGATTCCATTAGTTCCCTCTCTCAGCAGAGTTATCTTGTAGATTTAATTGTGTCCTCTGAGAATCAGGCCAAGAAGCTTCCTGTTACTTTTAAAGATCATTGTCTTTGTTCTTGTCTGCATTAGCTCATATCAATCTCTTGAACACTTTGGTCTATATATTTACAATCTAGGTATTGGGTCTGGTGTCTGATGGGTAGGGAAGACTAAAGGAAAGCTGATACAGGAAGCCATACTGGTTTCTGGTGTGATTTCTTCAGCTCTACTTGATTCCTTGTCTTTGGTCAGTTCACTGGATCAGGCAACTTTCCTGACTTCCAGAAATTAAATTAGATGCCCAGCTTCTCTCACTCAGACATGCCTGTATTACAGTGTTATTTTGATTGCCTGTTAAAAAAAACAACAGCAACAACTTTATTTTCAGTTCTTTGGCTTTGCATGTTTTGTTATTACATTTGTTAAACTTGAGCCTGAGGTCAAAACATTTCATGGAGTGTTTTCTGCGTTTTGATAAGAGAATATTCTACAGGATAAAACAGATCATCCTAGGGTGATTTAATTTATATTTATCCATCCACCATTTTTCTGTTTCTCTAACTGCTGCTCCTCTCCCCAGTTTTAAAAAGGAAGTTTATAAATGTCTTCCATCTCTCCCTTAGCCTTGCCTCAGATAATTTTTCTTTGAACCATTCTTGTCAGCAGAAACATTTAGTATGAAATAATTCTATAGTTCTGAGATAAAATCAACACAGTAGTCCTTTATGTTGAGCTGAGGTGATTAAGTACTTGAAAACATTGTGCTTTTTTTTTTTTATATGTGAACTTAAAATTATTTTTTTTTTTTAATCATGAAAAGGACTGTCTGATGTGAAAATGTTAGTCTGGGAGTTCTCATCAGGTGCTATTTCTACCTTCCTGTGAATTGGCACAGCAAATCTCAATTCTTTATCATTCATCTTTTTAAGACATTTTAACTTGTGTAGAATTATCCCATTTCACAGATATTTAACACAAACTTCAAACAACTTTTCTGCTTTTATTTTCAACTGACAAATTATATTTTTGAGAGTTGTTTTTTTTTTTTTCATTGAAGTTTAAACATACTGTATATGTGAAGGAGTGACAGCAGTTTAAACATTTACTTTGGCATGATAATGACAGCAACACCGATGTCCCTTTGCACAGTCCCAAAAAGAAAAGTCCATGTAACACACAAAAGCTATTAAATTGTCTTATTTTTGTTATTTAAAAGAGCTATGGAAGCTGTTTCTCCCAATTTAAAAATTTTGTATTAAGAAAATTCCAGCTTTGCTGTACTTTATCTGATAGTGAATTGGGAGGATGATTTATACAAGTATGTATGTCTTCAGTTTATTATAGTTAATAGTTATTTCACTTTCTGTAATATGTGATACCCAAAGCTCACACTTATTTAATGTGAATTTTATTTTGAGCCTTTTTTTGTTTCACTTTATTTTCTTAATGTTGTACAGTGTTGCATATGTTAGGTTTTCATGGTCATCTTGGCAGAAAACTGTTCTGTAGATGAACTATTCTTTCTGAGAATCGGGCCAAGGAGATTCATATTACGTGGTCATAGTTGGGTAATATTATTTTGAGCTGTGTGAGGTTGTTGGATTTGTTGATCGGATGCTAGCAATTTCACTGTGTATATTCAAGAAACAGCCAAACAAAAGATTTTTTAGAACAGATATATTGACTTCCCATTTCGACTCTTTTTATCAGCCTATCAGAGGCTTTATGAAGGAGACTAAAACTACAGATAACCATAAGTATCAAGAAAATTCTGCTTTGTTTTGTTGTTAAACTGCCCGGTTTTCAAAGATACTTAAAATGACTTCAATAATTGACTTCAGTAATTGAAGTAATTGAAAAGATGTATCTTTTGGGAATACATAAGCCTTTCATGAAGTCTGTGTGTAGTTTTTAAGCTTTCATAACCTGTGATATGATCATATATCAAAGGATTAGCCTGTAAATATCATTTAGAGGCAAAATAACTGCCCCCCCCCCAGTATATAATATGGACTCAAATTTTGCCAGCTATAGAATTTTATCTTCTTGGTAGGCATTCTAAAATAATGAATACTAGTATGTAATGAACAAACTTGCCTTAGAATGCCATTGAAAGATTTTCATTATACCTACATTTCAAGTTATAAGAATTAAAGTATATGAGTATAAAAAAGCATATAAAAATATGAAGCTCCTTCACAGGAAATCCCCAATTTTAAATAAAGCTATGATCTAGAAAGTTGTAAAAGATTGGATTGACAAACTCAGACTGTATCTCCTCATATAAATAATATCATTGTGCATAATAAGGGTAACAGGTTAGCCAACAAGAGCTGACATAGTGCACTCCAGTATTAACCTAGGTGTCTTGGTTTAGAATAAAGTGTTAGTGACTATAGCCCTTTTACCTCTCTGAAAATCTGCATTAGGAACAAACACATTGCTGTTAGCACAGATTACTATCAGTTAGTAGAATATTAAGCTTTAAAGCAAAAGTGGAAATAATTTAATTAGTGTTGGTGGAACTGTTTTGAGACAAGAGTCAACATTTAAGTGACCTAACTTGGGAATCTGCTCCTCTTTCCCTGAACCAATGTGATGTCTGACAGTGCTGTATATTTTCAGTGACGTTGAGGAAGGGAGCTAGTCATTCCTTTTTATGGGTCATGTGAAGTCAGGGCTTTGCTGGTCCCATGTTTTTCAGTTCGAGGGCTGGGTCTGAAACATGCTAGATACCCATCACCCACGCTGCTCTTCTAAGACTGACTGTGTTTCAGGCTCAGTCTGCCCTACCTTCAGCTAAGCCTGTCTTCTAGCTCTACTCCTTGATACTAAATTTAGAGATAAGCACCTTCCATTCTTGTTTTAAAAAAGCCTTTCCTCATTTTACCATTATCAACAGTGGCCACCACCTTCTCCTTTATTCAAGAGAGATAAAAGTAGAAAACATACTCCTTTTTCATTATTTTTAAACAGCCAGCACTTAGCAATTTAGTTTTCGAATCCTCTCTGGAGTAAACTGATGAGGTGATTCCAAAATTGATCTTAAAATTTTAATCTTGCTTTATCATATAAACATCTAGTTAGAAATTGTTTATGCTAAGAAAGACTTCTATTTCGTGGCATTAGTTCTTCATGTTTCTTTTCCTATGTACTTAAAATTGTTCATTCATTTCCCGATGAGTGGAAAAGTTACTGTTGTTGAGATATGTGTAGGGCAGGTACACTTGATTAGAGCATGGACTGTACTTTCACATTAGCTGGATGTGCTTTGCACTCTGCTCTTGTAGATCTATTTTGTTTACAGTAGACTGATGTCAGTTTTTGTAAATGTTTTTACTTAGCACTTTAACTGTGAGTGTACAAACTGATTTTAAATGTAGTGGTTGTATATTTTGGTTATAAATTGGAAATTTGTAATAAAGTTAAATGATTCGTTCTCTATTTTGTCATTAGTGCCTGATCGAATATGATTTTCTACATCATCTCCTAGACTCTTCATTTAACCTATTACACTGCTGTTTTTAAATGAGGTTTACTTTACATTCTTCTAATTACTGATTTTTTCATTCATATTAACACGGGATGCACACTTATCTGGAAGATAGAAATATGTAAACACACCATTCTGTATCATTAATCTCTTTCACACTTACTTTGTCAATACAGATAAGTCCCATCTCTGTTCACTGTTATATCCTCAGTACATACCACCACCAGGCACATAAGAGGCACTCAACAAATATCTGTAATTGGAAAAAGTGAATATGGTAAAGTATCTGTATCAGTTTCCCAATACGAAATCCTATCCACGTAAACAAATCAGTTGATTTTTTTTTTCACACACAGGAGGGCAGATCAGGATTTAAACTACTGTTAGAGGTTTTGTTTTTTTTTTTTTGCCTGGGCCATACAGTCTTTAGTAGGAAGAGACCTTAGAAATCATAAGGTCTAACTTCCAACCCAGTACATAAACCCTTCAAAACCATTTTTTATAAGCCTCTGCTTGAATGATTTCAGTAACAGGAAGCTTACTACTCTATAAGGTTTTCCATTCTATTTTGAAACAGCTCTACTTATTATAAAAGAATTTATATATATTGAATCGAAAATGTATTTCTTTGTTACCTTCACACACTGGTGCTTGTCTACAGATAAATAATAATTCTTTCACAGGACTATTTTCTAGATATTTGAAAAAAGGTATGCTGTTTCCTCCAGATCTTCTATAGCACACGTGTCCTTCTGTCCAGTTCTCCCACTCATGTTCTGTTCTTCAATTCCCCTGTGACTTCTATCAGACCCTAGGTGTTCCCCTCCAGAAGATTACATTTGTGAGTATTCCTCTTAAATTTTTCACGGAACTGAACACATATCTTCAAGTCCTATAAATTGAGTGGAGAGTCCAGAGTATGGTACATTCTGTACACTAAAGTTTAACACAGAAGAATGGGGCACTTTTTAAATAACCATCTCCCTTCTATATTTAAAAGGACATGAAGACAAATATATATCTGTGTGTGTGTTTATCCATTGTTCAAACTCTAATTTTGCTAACTGAAGTCAAATATTTCTCTGAAGCACTGATTACTATGTGCCAGGCAGTGAACTAAATAAAGTTCATGATCTCCTGACCACTTATTTCTAAGGTAAACCAAATATTTGAGATGAAAAAATATCCTAAATTATCGTTTCATGGTTGTTAAAGTTAGAGTGTTGATGTTTGAAGGGAAGGGAGGGTTTTTTTGAGTGTTTTATGTTGCTTATTAGCTAACTTTGTAGATAATTGTTGGTCATTTAGCAGACTGAGTACTAATCATGTACGTACCAGAGCACCAGCATAGTTTCTTCCTCTGTAAGATAAAAGCTTCTAGCTAAGGGATCCTTTTGCCAAATAAAATGTGTATGTAGTCTGAGTACATAAAACAGATCAAAGCAGACTGTTTTGTTTAAAGAGAAAGTATCTGAAATCCCATTTAACTTGGCCTAGACCTTCTGTCTCCAGCATCCCTGGAAGCACCTAGATGGAACTCTGAGAGCTCAAAGAACCTACTTTAAAAATTGCTAAAACCATTCTTTGACTTGACTGGTGGTGATCACACAAATCTACACATGTGATAAAATTGCATAGAACTGTACATGACACACAAAAAAATGAGTGCATGTAAAACTGGTGAAATCTGAATAGAATAGATGGATCGTATCTATGCCAATTTCTTGGTTTTGATATCGTACTATAGTTAACAAAAAGTGTTATAATTGGAGGAAACTGGGTATGGGATTAATTATAAAAACTATGCTTTAATTAAAACAAGAAGTCTGCACAGGCAACTATAATATCTTGTAGTAACTTCTATGAAAAAGAATATGAAAAGAAATATATGTATGTATATATGTGACTGAAACATGCTGTCCACCAGAAATTGACACATTGTAAACTGACTGTACTTCAACTGCAAATAAATAAATAAATAACTCTGAAATTTAAAAAAAAAAGAGTTCTAAGAAGAAAACCACATTGAGAAGTCTGCTTTCATCTGTTTTATGTACTCAAGAATACGTACACATTTTAAAATCTTATTTACTTTTTATTTATTTATTTAGGGAGGGGAGGTAATGAGGTTTACTTATTTATTTACTTGTTTTTTAGAGGAGGTACTGGGAATTGAACCCAGGACCTCATGCATGCTAAGGGAGGAACTACACCCTCCCTCACGTGTACATTTTATTTGATGAAAGGATCCCATAGCAAAAAACTTACTTTACAGATGAAGAAACTGTATGCTCATGCTCCAGCACATACAAAACAATTAGTACTCAATCTGAGAATGACCAATATGCATCTATAAGGTTAGCTAATGATCAACATTAAACACTCAAAAAATATAATTATCTCAAAAAGTTTAATGAAATTTTAAAAATTGTAAATTAAGATAATCTCTAGATTCCTTCTATAATTCTATATTAATGCCCCATTTGTTTTCTAGCTGTCTTTTTCCTTCTGCTAATTTTAAAGGACCTATTAGAATTTTTCCCAGCTGAGGTCAGAGAGAGGCTGTGACAATGGATGGAGAGTGAGAGATGCAACACGTGAAGGACCTAACCTGCTGCTGCGGGCTTTAAAGATGGAGGAAGGAGGCCGTAAACTAAGGGATGGCTCAGAACTGGGAATGGCTTTCAGCTGACAGTGATCAAGAAAACATGGATCTCTGTCCTACAACTGCCGGGAACTGAAGTCGGCCAACAACCAGAATGAGCAAGGAGATAACACGACCCTAAAGTGTGCAGAAGGGAACTGCTGAATGACATCTTCATTTCAGCCCCATGAGACCCATGTCAGACTTCTGACCCACAGAAGGTAGTAAATTTGTGTTGCTTAAGCCCCTAAATTTAGGGTACTTTGTTGGAGCAGCAACAGAAAACTAATAGACTCGGCCTCACACACATCTGCAAAGTGTAGGCAATGAACAAATGAGTAATGGAAAACGGTCCAAGGAGTCCATTATCAACCAGAAACTTTTCAGAGAGCTGGCCAGTTGCCATAAAAGAGACTGTTGTGGTGGGTGGAACAGGTTGGAGGTACTGAGATTAGTAAGAGCAGTCAGTCCCTGGTGCCCTTCTTCCAATTTTATTCTTTTTTTTTCACCGTTATTTTTCAGTTTTCTTTTTATTTCCATCTCCCCTTTTATCCTCTCTTCCATCCTACTTTGCTCCTCTTTTAAACACCCCTCTTTATTTCTCTCCGCTAATCAAATGTGTGTTTTTATCAAGCCCACACTCCCACCAGCATACCCACCCACTTGCCAGAAGGAGATAAGGAGCAGAACATGACATAAGGAGCCTTGGGGAAAATGTTGAGATTTTCCAGTGTGCGAAGAATTAAAAAGGTAAGGAACAAAGCTTTACCACCTGGTCTCTGGGTACTCCACAACAACACACACACTCACGAAAGAGGGTTATATACAAATCCATTTATTTAAAAAACAAAAATAAAAAAGCAGAACTCAAAAGTATTCTGAAAATAACAATAACAAAACGTTTTGCTAACAAGTCATTCTATTCTGCTTCGGAAGAATTATCTCTGTAGACAGCTCAAAACTAAAGGCCCTAAGGGGCTAGTGGAAAGTCTCTGTCAACTTCAAATAATATTAGATGAGCTACTGTACAGTCATAAGTGCAACAGAAGCGTTGAAACGCTTCACATGGAGTGCATCAGCAAAACGTGTGTTTTTAATTTAAGAGTTTTTTGGCATCAGATTTGCTAGAAAAGTGTTTGCTGATTATGGGGAATTAAGCCATGCACTGAGATCTGTATGCAAGCGTCTGATTTCCCACATGTCCTAGCGGCTGCAGAGGCAGCAGAAGGGACATTGTTCTCTGGCAATAGATTGGGCTTGGGCTGAGCCAGTCTAAAGGAGCTGTTGGTAATAATCCCGAGGGCAGAGGTAACACCTCTGTCCTCAGCCATCGATATAGTAGATTCCAAATGAACCTTCACCATAAAGACAAGGAGAGAAGCCCCTTGCCTTCCCAGTGCAATGATAAGCATTTCTGAAAATTCCAAGGATTGAGTGGGCCCTGTGGCTGCCAGAAGTTGGCTTGTTTCTGGAGCCGTTGCTACAGAGCTACAATTGGTTGGCAAATCCAGAGAACAAATGAAATCTTCATCTAAAAATCCTTTTTTCCTCTCTTTTTGTCCTATCCATTGTTAGGAGTTTTTTTTGTAGGAATATGGCATATTTAGTTCACTGTAAGCTTGTTTTAGCTGTTAGTTTTAGTTGTTTTTCCAGAGCCAAAGTTGTATTTAGATTGTTTTTCTTGTCTGTTGATGAAAGTAATTTTAGAAAATGATTTTTCAGCTCTCTGGTACCATTCATTAGCGTGAATTAATTCAGTAAACACTCATCTGTTTACCTTCTCCTCACCAGGTAGTGAGTAAGACCCTAGGAATTCAAAGAAGAAAATGTTGTGATTTATACTCTTGCAAAATTCACACTAGTGAGAAGACAAGCTTTTAAACACCTGAGTACCATAATCCTGCTGTGTTCAAAGTGTTATTCGAGCACAAATGTGGAATAAGTTATTTCTGCCATGAAGACTGAGCATTCAGAGAACTTTATAGAATATGAAAGATTCGATCGATAGGTTTTTATTAATCCCTACCTAAGGTTATGGTAGGAAACAAAACAGGCAGCTGTTCTGTAATCAGAATTTTGAGTCTAGAGGGAAAAAGCAGACAATAAATAAGTGAAGACATTAACAGGTTAATTTCAGATAGAAGTAAAATGTGATAAGACTATCCTGTACGGAAAGGCTTAAAGGTCTTGGTAAAGAATATGGAGTTTGTGCAAAGTGCAAAAGGGCGCCATTGAAGTATTTTAATTAAGAGATTGACATGACCTAATTTTCCTTTTTAAAAAAAATTATTCTGGTAGCTCTATGAAAATGGATTATGAGGACTGAGAACACACACAGGGAAACCAATAAAAAGCAACTTCACTAGTACAGGTTAGAGATAATAATGGCTCGGATTCAGATGGTAGTTATAGAGATGGACAAAAAAGGGAAGATTCAGGATGTCTTTTGAGGGTAGAGTCAATAAGGCTGATATACTGGATGTGATAGATGAGGGAAAGGGATGAATAAAAGATGACTCTTACTCAAAAGGCACAAACTTTTGTTATAAAACAAGCCATGGGGGTGTAATGTACAGAATGGTGGCTATAGTTAATACTGTATTGTACATTCAAAAGTTGTTAAGAGTAGATCTTAAAAGTTCTCATCACAAGAAAAAAATTCTGTGGTTGCATATGGTGATGGACGTAGGCTAGATGTGTTGTGATGATCATCTTGCAACATGTACAAATCATTATGTTGTACACCTGAAACTAACAATGTTGTATGTCAATTATACCTCAATTAAACCCCCCTGCCCCAAAAAAAAGATGACTCTTACTTCCTTGGCTAGGGCAGCAAGGTGAATTAGGTTGCCACTTACTGAAGTGGGGACTGGAGGAAGTACCTGATGTTACAGGGGAAAATCAAGTGTTACGTTTGGACAGGTTAGGTTTAATGAATGATTAGTTATCAGTGAAGATGCCAAGTAAGCAGTTGGATATGAATCTAGAACTCAGGTTAGGGGTTTGGCCTGAGATAGAAATGCGAGAATCATCAAGATGTAGGTAGGATTTAAAGCCATCAGGTTATGTGACACCACCTTGGAGAAGACTGGATGGAGAGGAAAAGTTGTGTAGAAGACAGATGGTCAAGAAGGAGAGGCCAGTGAGATAAGAATACCCAGGGAATGTGTCAGAGAAGCCAGGAGAGAAAAGTGTCTTATAAAGGAGGGAATGGTCAATCCAGTCAAATGGTGCCTAACGATCAAACAAGATGATGACTGAGGAAGACCGCTGGACTTGGCAACGTGGAGGTTACGGAAAAGAACAACTTCAGTGGAGTGGGAGGGGAGCCAGCCTGGAGTGGATTGGAGAGTGACTGGGGAACTTGCATTTCCAGCAGCTGGAAAATTAGATACTTTCAATGACCCTCCCAACATAAGCAGTCAAAATACTGGATTATAAAAATCATCTTTGTAATTGTATTGCTGAACTGGCGTGATTTTACCAACAAAGATCAAAAACAAAGAGAAAGTAAGAAGTATTGGCGATAAAGAAGCACCAACACCAGCTTCTGCTCTTAGAGTTTTTTGCTGAACCCTGAAGACAGCACAGTATTTGGGGCACAAGAGATTAAGCTAAGGTCAACATCAATTGGAGAATGTATTAGATCTCTACATAAAGCTGGGACTTCAATGTAAAGGAGAAGGAAGAAAAAGTCACACAGAACAGAACATCAAAGAAACTTGAATCTAAGTTTAGCCTTAGTTGGCAGGAGTATGGTGGGATTTCCCATGAGAATGTGTAATGGCCCTCATGCACATTTTTGGTCTAAATATACACCATCTATGTGTGATCTGATCTTAAGCGAAGAATATTAACTCAAAGGGTTCTGGATTGCTCATTACTTCAGGCAGTTGTCAGAAGCAAATGCACATCTTCTTTGTAAGGAAGTAATTTTATTTAATTCAGGTGCCAAGGAATTTCCACAGAGAAATTTCCAGTCAAAAGGATCCAATCATAGTCAAAACTAGCAAAACACACAACAAAAGAACAAGCTGTCACGAGTGAGAGCCTACTCTCCACGGATTTAAGATTACAGAGTCAACACACAGCATAAAATAACTAACATCTTTAAAGAAGTTAAGGTATTAGATGTATAACTAAGGAACACGATACTTTGAAAAATGAGTAGGCAGGTTTTGAAGAAAAAAGATCCAATTGAATTTCCAGGTATGAACAATTTAAGAACTGAAACTGAAAACAACAGTTTGAACACAGCTGTGAGAGACTACTGACCGGAAACATACGTGATTTTTAAATCTCCAGAATTTGATCTTCGCTTCCAGAGGTGGAGCTTAATTCTCCTTTCCTTAAGTATAGATCCAACTTAGTGATTTGTTTCTATCAAATAGAATAAAGCAGAAGTGAAGATGTGTGATTTGGGGGACTGGCTCATAAAAGACACTGTGTGTGCCTTCATGTTGCTGCTTTCGCTCTCTCCGACCCCTGGCTTGGGGAAGCCAGCTGCTCCGTCGTGAGGACACTCGGGCAGCCCTGTGGGGAGGAACTGAGCCCTCCTGACTGAGCTGCCCTGGAAGCAGCTCTGCAGCCCTGGTCTTGCCCTTATCTGACTACAGCCCCCGGGGGCAGCCTGACTGCCACCTTGTGAAGGACACTGAGCCAAAACCACTCAGCTAAGTCACTCCTGGATTCCTGACCCTCAGAAACTGTGTGAAGTAATAAATGTTTCTTGCTTTAAGCTGCTAAGTTTTTTTGGGGGGGGTAACTTGTTATGCAGTAAATGACTAATACAAGATTAATTTGAAGAAATTACCCTAAATGCAGCACAGAGAGAAAAAGAGATAGAAAACAAGAAATGAGATTAAATCAGCATTCCAGAAGGAATAATGGGAACAGAAATATTTGAAATGTTAATTAGTAGGAAATTTCCAGAACTGTCGAAAGACAATAGTCATTAGGTCTTTGGAGCCTAGTGAATCCTAAGATGAATAATTTATTTTACAGCACTTAGACATCTTATAGGAAAACTGATGAATACCAGCGGGGAGAAAAATCTTAAAGCAGCCAGAGAGGAGACAGATCAATCTCAAAGGAATGGCAATTACACTGAAAGCTGACTTCTCCATAGCAATAATGGAAGTCAGAAGACAGGGATAGATCTTAATTTACTGAAAGGAAAATAACTGTAAATCAAGAATTATAAACCAAAAAAAAAAAAAAACCCCAACTGTCTCCTGGGTTGGTGAACAGTGAACACATTGAGATCTGGGGAGAGTGATGTGCTTGGAGGGCCATGGAAGCTCCGTGCTGTCTCCTCATGCTTTGCCCCGTGCATCTCTTCCATCTGGCTGCTCCTGAGTTATATCCTTTTGTAATAAACCAGTAATCCAGAAGCCACATGTGAAGATGGTGGCATCAAATAATGCTTGGAGGAGAGCTGCAGAGAGAGTCATCCAACCTGCATCAGACTATAGCATGAACAATAAATAAGCCTTAATTGTTTTAAGCTTCTAGGGGTCAGGGGGAAGAAACAGGTTAAAATAAACATCTGGGTAACTAAGGTGACTGTGGCCACCCACCCCAAATCTTTCCACATGTACCTCTTCTTACTATTCAAGAGGAGGAATTAAATGATACAAATCACACACCTTCAACATAACAAGAAGAGAGAAATATTACAAACTTCCAAATGCCTAAAGCAGAAAAATACATGCTATAATACAGCAGTGACTTCTTTGTGCTCCCAAAGCAAAACTTGGCAGAGAGCCAGAGGGTCCAGAAAAACTGCAGAAGAGAGAAAAGGAGATTGAGTGAAAATCAAAGTCCACTCCTAAGTGAAAAATACTGGAAAAGGATCCTGTCGAGATTAGAGGTTAAAGGGGCTTAAAATGCGTGCAAGATTTAAGGAGGCAGTTTTCTTCTGGGACTGAAGAGAATAAAAAACATGAGAAAGGAGAGACAAGTGCCTTTGGAAACTGAGTAGCAGAGGAGAAAAAAAAAATCAAGAAGGGGATTTTGGCAATCTGCAAGATGAAAGAAAACCAAAAAGTCAAAGGACACACGACCCCTCCTCTTACTCCTTCCCAAAAGCACCCAAAGAAGAAATGCAGTTCACTACGGGATCAGAGGAGGGTCCTCCTGAACTAATCCCCTACAACTACGGAAGGCATAGACGTAGGTCATCTTCATTTATATAAACCTGCTGCAAGAAGAAAACAGGAAATGAGAATCAAAACATTTCAGCTGGTAACACTTCCACCCCCTCTCCCCCAAAATAACCACAAAACTGAGACAAGCTGCAACAGAACACTATCCGGAAATAACAGAAGATTGAGCCTACAGACTGAAAGACATTAAGAAAACTGATCAGGAGTGACCAACTGAGACCTGTCCTAGGAGGAAAACTGACGGTGGCTGCACGTCCTGGTGCTCACACCCCGTGTAACACCCTCCCACAGTGGCTCTGGGTTCGGCCATGTGCGTTGCTTTGGCCAAAAGGACATTAGTAAGCATGATGCGAGCAGATGCTTGATAACTGTGTATTAGGGGTTGTCCTCTTGGAATGCTCCTACTTGGAGCCGTAGCCCTTATGTAAGGAGGTCCAGCTGTCCTGTGGAGAGAGAGCTAGCCACCACCACCCACCTCCGCCTCCGCTGTCTTAGCCACCCTAGCTAAGGCGATAAACATCTAAGTGTCCCCACAGAGACCGTGTGTAGCAGAAGAACTGCTACCGAATCCAAACTCGTTCTGCTTGCTGGCAGGACAGGCCGATAAATAGGGAGACGAGGCGTTGGGGCAAGGGGTTAACAACTTTATTCAGAAAGCCAGTAGACCGAGAAGATGGCAGACTAATGTCCTGGGGAACTGTCTTACCCAAGTCAGAGTTCAGGCTCCCTTTATACTGAAAAGGGGGAGGGGGTGTGGTTAGTTTTCTCAGATTTCCTGGTATTGGAATCCTGTTCTTGTAGCTGTCCACACGCAGGTCATGTCATGATGTTCCTGTAAACCTCAATAAGACAAATGTTATTCTCTGTTCTGCAGCTTTTTATCTCTATACGAATGGAAAAGTGTTAACACCGTTAAAGGTCAGAGCCTTGACAATGGGCTGTCCTATATATTTCACGCTCTAGGCAACATTCTTTCACAAAAGGTGCAGAACCAACATGACTAAGCAGAGGAAACAGAGCACAGGGTTAGAACTAAAGGAACAGATCAATATGGAGTCAGATTTGTTCTTCCCTGTTACAGAACTGCCCTGGTAAGCCCTTCTCAAATTGCAGAATCATAAGAAATAAGTTGTTGTTTTAAGCCACTAAGTTTTGGCATGGTTGGTTAAATGAAGGACCTGGTAAAACTATTAACTTTTTTTTCAACTATATAGAGGTGTAACTGACAATTCAAATTGTAAGATGTTTAAAGTGCAACATGATGATTCAATATACATATATATTGTGAAAGGATTCCCCTTGTCAAGTTAATGGACACATTCATTACTTCACTTATTTACCTTTTTATTTTTCAGTGAGAACATTTGTGCCCTGCTCTCAGCAAATTTCAGTTATCCAGCATTGTTATCAACTACAGTCATCATGCTGTACATTAGATCCTCAGACCTTATTCATCTTATAACTGAAACTGCATACCTTTTTACCAACCTCTCCCTATTATAGACTTTAAAGATACAGAAAAAATCCCCAAAGACTTGAGAATAAGAAAAAAGTTCAAATAACTTAAAAAGGCAAGGAAATCAGCCTAGCATTAAACTTTCAAAAGCAACATACAAAGCAAGGCAAACATAGAGCATCATTTTTAAGAAACTCAAGAAGAGAAAGGATTTTATATCCAGCCAAGATGATCTTCAAGTATCAAGACTATTTAAAAAAAAAAAAAAAGCTTTAAACATGCAAGAACTAAAGGAATATTGTCCTCAAGAGACCTTATTGATACGTCTATGAAGTTAAGCTTTATTCAGCCAAGAAATGACCGAAGAAACTTTGGCAAAAAGGCTATTGGTAAACATTTAATAGATTTAATTTAGGTCTAAGATTAAAACAAAAATGGGTATCAAGAATAATCTATAAATGTTATATGTCCTCATGGATTAGAAATAATGCAGTTTTAAAATAGGAAGGGATTACTGATCATTACAAAAGTGTAATTCAAAGCCACAATGAGATACCACCTCATACCCATTAGGATGGCTACTATCAAGGAAACAGAAAATAATGTAATTGAAGAGAACAGATCTCCCCGATTACAATTCCATGTGATGATCATGGTGCACTGGCTACGTTTCTTAGGGAAGACATACAGGAAGCCTAAAGTGAAGACTTGAGTTTGCAGGAACAAAGCCAGAGATCTTTGTTCTTGTCACCAAGATGACCTTTTATCATGGACGGTGACAGGGGAAATACTGAATGGTAGGCTTTGCATGGGACCTCTCAGTCTAAGGCTTTGCACCCTGGCTCATTACCCAAGGGGACTGGCAGCTTCACTCAGGGACCAAATGCTACCAGGACCTTCCCAGTGGCCTCAAGAACCACATGTGAGCCATTGTGACCAGAATTGCTCAACAGCCGCCCAGCCTCCGCTCAGGCCCCAAGCTTCCTGCAGTCTCCCTGCAGTATTACCATTGCTGCCCAGGACCCCCAGCCTGAGAGAAGAAACTCTGATAAACTCACCTGCACTGAGAGGGAGAAGTTAGCCCCAAATGCCTCAGGGTTCATAGGGTTTCGTTGTTATGAATTTTGTTTATTTTTTAAACAAATAGGTTTTATAGGTTATTTTTCATAGCATTCAACTCCCACTTCTCTTGTTTAATACAAATATATAATTATATAATAGAGGGGTTTTTTGAAACCAAGAGTTGACTAGCTAATTCATTCAGCAAATATTGTTTGCTTACCTACTATGAAAAGCACACTGATAATACAGTGATAAATCAGTGAAATTATGTGTGGCGTTCTTTTTTTTTTCCCCTTTTAATATTTTGATATTTTGACCCCCTTCATTCCTTTGGCCCACACCAATCCCCACCCCTGCAACCACCAATCTCTTCTCTAACTATGAACTTGGGTATACATAGACATATATATACACACATCATTTTAGATTCCACTTACTATGTATTAAAAATAAATAGATGGAAATTCTGGGGACATAATGTACAGCCTGGTGACTATAGTTAATAATACTGTGTTGTAGAGGGGGAGGGTAAAGCTCAGTGGTAGAGCATGAGCTTAGCATGCATGAGGTCCTATGTTCAACCCCCAGTAACTCCATTAAAAAACTAAATAAACTAATTACCTCCCCCCTCCAAAAAACAAAAAATAATAATACTGTATTGCATATTTAAAAGTTACTAAGAGAGTATATCTATATATCTATCTATATATATATGTATCTATCTATATATACATATACATATACATATACATATATATATACACATACACCACCAATTCTAATCCAACACCATACAGTTCATTCTAGACCCTACCCTCCCAATAGTTATCATTCCTTTTTTCTGACAGTGAGAAACTGGCTCCTCTTAGCCTCAATCTCTTTACTCATCTACTCATTCCTCTGTATGTAATTGATCTCCCAAATTGTCGGTCACCTCCTTGCTTCTGACTGTGCCCTCAGCCACAGCACTGGAGGCCCTGCCAACTTCACCTGCTTCGTTAGGTCCAGCTAACTTACCTTTTCACTGGCCCACTCTGGATGCTGTTATGAGAACAGACCACAGCAGAGACAAGGCAAAAGCAAGGAGACCAATTAGAACTGCACTGACATCATCCAGGCAGGAGGTGATGGTACTGGGGATGGTGAGAAGTGATCTAATTTCAGATACATTTTGAAGGTAGCAACTGAAAGAATTTGCTGACAGATTGGATGTGGAGTGTGAAGAAAAAGGATTCTAGGATGCTCAACATTTTGGGCCTGGAAAACTAGAAGAGTGGAATTGCCCTTAACTGAGATGGAGAAGATTTCAGGGAAAGCTGGTTTTAGGGAGAATATCAGGAGATCAGTTTGGGGATGTGCTGAGGATGAGATGCCTGTCATAGGTCTAAGCGGAGATCTTAGGAAGACAGTTGGATGTGGGTCTGAAGTTCAGGGGAGAGGACTGAGCTAGAGATAGCCATTTGGAACACAATTGCATATAGATATTTAAATCCACGAGACTGGATGAGACCACCTGGAGAGTGAGTACAGGTAAATAAGAGGTCCAGGGACCTGGATACTCCACATTTAGAAGTCAGGAAGATGAGAGGAAACCAGCAAGAAGGATGGAGGAATGGCCGCTGTCCTGGGAGGCACGGGAAGAAAGTTTTCCAAGGGGGACTATATGGTGAGTGAACTCTCCCTGTGGTCAACCGCAGCAAAGCCCAACAAGAGGAGGACTGAGAAATGGCCATTGACTTAGCATCTGGAGTCGATGTCAAACAAACACTTTTGGTGGAGGGGTGAGGCAGAAGACCTGCCTAGGTGGGACTGAGATAGAGTGGAGATAGGAAGTCCAGGGTATGTGTAGGGGAGTAGAGTATCTGAGTGCCTGCGATGGGTACTGGAGATGAGATAACTGAGCTGTTAATAGGTTAGAGGAACAATTAGATAACCGAGAGATGCAGTTAAAATGTCCTTTTTCCACCTGAGAGTGGGCTTATTTCCTTAAGTTCCTTAGCTTATCAGAGTCGGTTCATTTGTAGATTAACATCTTTATTTCTGAGTGAGAGAAAGATAGGAAATGTTGTAAGGCAGAAGGACATATATCGGTTTAGCCTGGGGAGGTAGGCTCTGAATGAGGGTAGGCACCAAAACCAAGTTCACCTACTTCACAGTTTTAAACCAGAACACCTTCCTCCAGTTTAAAACGAACTCTTAGCAAGGAACCCTGCCTTCTCTGGAACTCCCCTTTTCTTTTTCTGTGATACTAATTGCCTAGTTCTCAGTCTTGAAGGCTATCTTCTACCTCTTCCATCTCTGGCTTCCCTCACTTTTCATAGCAACATCTAAAATAAAAGAAATTGTTGACACAGAAAAGACATACATGTGTCTATGAAGGGGTAATTAATCCTCTTAAAGACTCTCAGGATTGGAAAAATCCTTAGAAATCATCTAAACCAGGGGCAGGCAAACTTTTTTCTGTAAAGGGCCAGACTACTTTAGGTTCTCTGAATGCAAAGACCTCCATCACAACTACTCAGCTCAACCGTGGTAGCAGCCAGAGACAACACATAAACAAATGGGTGGGGCGAGAATTTACAAAAAACCAGATTCTTAGGTCCCCTCCTCAGAGACTGAAATTCAGTAGGTCTGAGGTGGGACCAGGAGTCTGAATCTGGAAGCACACAATTCTGATTCTGACGCCTCTTGGGCCGAGGACCGCACTTTGAAAAACACTCCCCCACGTCGTGGATTCTTAGATCCTTTAGGCGACAATTAAATCCTGTGTATCATAAAAGGACAAATAAGCAGTGGATGATGAGTTGTTTTGAATACTTGAGAGATTTTTTCCCTTCCCCTTTGCCCCAGCTTGCCTGAGCTGTGGGGTGGGTGTGTGGGAAGCACGCGGACACCTGCCAGCCAGCCTAGTGGGCACAGTGCAGCTCCAGGGAGTGACAGGGCAGTTCTGAGTCAGCTTTCCTAATGAGCATCACTTGTTGACTGACTCAGGGGTGGAGCTCATTATTCCCATCTGGCCCACAGCCTTCTCCCCTAGGACTGCAAATGAATGGAGGCGGTACGGCTTCCACCACATTCACCTCTGTGGAAAAAAGTGGAAAGATCATCAAAGCAACAATTTAGTTCACCCTTCTCATTGAAAAGGGTCAGATGAGCCGGCAGGAAGCTTGTGAGGCTGTTTGGCACAGAATTTTCACACTTGATCTATTCCTTTCTTCCTCCATCCATTACTCCTGCCTAGCCCACCTTGATGCCTTGAATAGGGACATTGTCTGCTCCAAGTCACCCAAAACAAAGCCTCTGTTTTTTTTGAGCAATTCCTGCCCCCGGACCCCAGATGCTTTGGAAACATAACCCCTAAGAAAGCAACATGAGATTAAGAATGTTATATCGGTATCCCTATTCCTGTAAAGGGCTGGCCTAATCCAGAAACTTCATTTCTTACATTACCCCTCCTTCAAACCCCCAAACTAGTTCTTTCTCTTGTAGCCTTTTATGTCTTGGTAAGAACTCGGGAATAAAAACTTTAGAGCCAAACCTATCTATTTGGAATTAAAAATTAAGTTGGAAGATAAGGTGAAGTTTGTGGAGCTCGACTCCAAAGAGCTTTCCTGGGCCATCCCCACTGCCACTCCAAGGAAAGCGGAGAAGCCTCGGGCAGAGGTCAAAGGTAGACACTTCAGGTTGGTGGTTTCAATATAGATAGCCACCTTCCTTAGTCTGGAGACCACCCTATGCAGAAGTGCAACAAGGAGGTTTCTCCCTCCCCAGAAGAGAGAGGTTCCCTCCACCCCTGCCCCCACTTCTGTAGCCCGGGTGCTGGGAGAGAGGGATCCTTGGCTGGTCTTCCTGCAGCCTTTGCTTCCTCTGAGCCCTGGACAGCTTCTGAGCTGACATTGTATTGATTCAAGAATGTCTGTTTTCACTTGTGTGAGTCTTTTCATTGTACAAATGAGACACGGGCCTTGAGAGGTGAATAGTTTGCTAAGATAACACGACTCAGGAGGGTGACTCTCCTTTGATGCTACTCTAGAATGGCTCCTGTCAATCATTTCTAAGGCCATGGTGCTCCCTTTTAATGTGGGTAAGAGAGAAGATGGGACGGGGAGGGGATGCCCATCTTCCCAGTAGAGCCCAGGGTGAGTCTAGACGTGTGAGAGGAGGTAGCCCTTCTCTCTGCTGCTTCCTTTCTTCCCTTGGGGCTCTTTCTATCCATCTCTCCATCTTTCTGCCTTTCTGCATCTTTCTCTTTGCTTTTGCTTCTCTATAGCCCCATTTAAGCCAGGAGTTCTTAACCTGTGGTTCATGATCCCTTGAATATATAAGAATATGTCTATTGCATGGGGAAAGGCCCAGAGTTTCTCATATTCTCAAAGTGGACTGTGATGAGAAAAAAGTTAAGAATGATTATTCTAGCCCTCTCCTTTTTCCTTTTTCTGACCCTCTCCCTGCCCGCTTAGGTTTCTGACTATGGTACTGTTAACACCCTTCCTCTCTGCACGATGTCTCTCCCGTCTCTCCTCTCATGCCTCCTCACTTTCTCCTTCTATCTTTGGTTTATTCCCCTGTGACATCTGTCTGCTTTCATTCTGAAAACTGACTGTAAGACAAAACTGAATACTAATATTTGTCATGGGTTTGAACAATGTTCAGTAAATAAAGGTTTCATTTTCCTACTGATGTTCCTAACTAGGGTTAGATGTTTTATATTTTTTGCTGAAAAAATTCCACGAGGGGTAGTTGTTGTCTACTTTTAAACTTACCTGTGACAATTCATTTTACCCCCATGAGCCCTCAGCGGTGAATGAAAACATAGCTTCCTGACCTTGGTCTAGTCAGACGTCAGGAGCACCATGGCTCCCTCTAGTGTCCCGTTTTTAGATTGCATGCTGCGTTAGAGGAGGAAGGTTTTAAGTCAAAAGGCAAGAAACCTATTGGAATTTGCATTTCTTTTCTTTTCTTTTTTAATTGAAGTACCATCACTTACAATTGTCAACTGGAATTTGAATCCACGAATGGGAGTCGTTTTCACCAGCTTGCTGGTCTATTCCAACAGGTGGCTCAGAAAAAGAGGCAGAGAAAACAAGGAAGGGACCAACACTTAGTCATCTGAGCAATATGAACTTCCCTTGATTTACCTCCGTCATTAGGTAGAACAGATCTTCGGCCTTCAAGAGTACAAACTGCAATCCCACCTTCTAGTATTTCAACTTTTTGATATATTAATATTCCAGTATTTTGTTGGCATATGCTGCCATCATGGTAATTTAAAAATCTGAAACACTTACATCTTGAGATGTATTTAGACAGTTAGATACTGATTAGTTTTCAGATGAGGTTCTTTTATGCCTTTATATAATTCAAGAAGGGAAAAAAAAAAGAATCTCCTGTAAGAATGAGTCTTAATTTTCAAAGAATTTAGAAACTTCATTTCTTATATTATCCCTGCTTCAGACCCCCTACAATAGCTCTTTCTCTTAGTGGCCCTTTATCTCTTGGTAAGAACTCCAGAATAAAAACCTTAGAGCCAAGCCTATCTATTTGGAGTTAAAAATTAAGTTGGAAGATAAGGTGGAATTTGTGGAGCTCAACTCCAAACAGCTTTCCTGGGCCATCCCCACTGCAACTTCATGGAAAGGGGAGAAGCCTCAGGCGAAGGTCAGATGTAGACACTTTAGGTTGGTGGTTCCAATACAGCCACCTTCCTTAGTCTGGAGACCACCCTATGCAGAAGTGCAACGGGGAGGTTCCTCCCTCCCCAGAAGAGAGAGGTTCCCTCCACCTCTACCCCCACTTCTGTAGCCCAGGTGCTGGGAGGGAGGGATCCTTGGCTAGTCTTCCAGCCGCCTTTGCTCCTACTGAGCCCTGGACAGCTTCTGAGCTGACATTGTATTGATTCAAGAATGTCCGTTTTCACCTGTGTGTCTTTTCATTGTACAAATAAGACACAGGGGCCTTGAGAGGTGAATGGTTTCCTAAGGTTACACGGCTCAGGAGGGTGGCTCCCTTTTGAGATTGGTCTCTTGTAAAGCATTTTCTCTATTTTACCGGTAGCGACTGGCAGCATGCTGCCTTGACATTCAGAGACTGAGCGAGAGCCCAGGTGGGGGCGCCTCTTGTGTGTTTGCCTGAGAACCATCTTTCTGGGTAGATAGGTCTTCCCGGTGTTATCACACGTTTTCTCCTTCAATTCTTTGGCCCAAACACTCTCCCTTCCAGCCTCCTTAGGTTTCTCTGAACTTTCCCATCGCCCCTACCTCGCTCCAGCTGTTTGACTTAGGTGCTTTGTGACATAATTGTTTCATTCAGCAGTGTACAAAAGTGAAATTATTGTTGCTTGCTTGGCTTTTCGTTGTAAGCAATGTGCAAAATTGACATTCACAGGGGGGTGGGAGATGGAAGCTGTCAATGGGGGGCTCAGGGATGAGGGGGAGAATGGCTCTTTCTCACATTATTTGGTCATGTTTCTGAAGGTTAAAAACAATGATGGCATTTTAGGCCATATCAAAATGCTTATACGCCAAAGCAGCTGCACCAAACTGTCAGAAACCTAGTAAAATTCGCAGTTACTGAGAGACTGGGAGGCTGGAACCAAGTTGGCCCTGCCCACATGGGGACAGTTTATCTTGACTGCAGGCCAAGTAGTCAGAGGCAATGAACTTACCAGCTCATCTTTTTCATGGGACATGGGGTGGGATGAAGTGGGACCCAACATTTACTGAGCACCTACTGTATGCCGGGCACTGCATCTCATTTAACCCTCAAAACAGGTCTGGCTGGTAGGTATTATCAGCCCTAATTCTTAAGATTTGGGAACTGAGAATCAGGTTAAATGGCATGGTTTTTCCATGTTCCTACTGTGGATTCTTTTAAGGGTCAGACAATCCCTCCCTGCAGAGCTGACTCAAAGGTGAGGCCAGTTGTAGCTGCCCTGACATCAGTCTCTAAAGAGCGCCCATACCTTGCTGGAAACGTAGGGAGTTGGAGAATGTTTTATTTCCAGCATTTTTCCTTGGGGAGAGTAGAGTAAAAAGCTGTAAGAATAGAGAGGCTGCTGGAGGTCGGGTAGAGTGATCATGTATGGTTCCTAGCCAGCCTTCTGGAGTGCGAGGAAGGGTCTGGTTAATTCAGGGTTCTGGTGGCCGAGTTGGTGCGCAAGGTTGGAGAGCCTAGTGCTGTGGGACAGCAGAGGAAAGGCAGAACGGCTGCCACCAGAGGGCGCCCTTCCCCCTCCCCGCAGCCCTCCACCGTGCAGCTCCAGCCTCCCTTTCCAACACTGAACAGGCAGTTAAAACCCTCCTGCTGGAAGGCGAGTCTAATGGGTCCAGCCCTGACTCCATCTGTCCCTCGTCTGCATCCCATTCATTTCTCTAGTCTTTTCCTGTCTCCCCGCCCCCGTCTCCCTAAGGGAGCTTCCCGCCTTCCTCTGCTCGCACCCCTCCTCTCCTCTCAGTGGGCAATAAAATATCAATGAAACAAATCTCCCAGAACTGCTTTTCCACTGCTAGGCACTTTGTCAGTTATTGTGTCTATAAATGGAGGTCATTTAGAAATTTTACGTGACTTTCACTTTAAGTCTTTTAAGCCCTTAATCACAATATGGCTGGATATTGTTTTCCTGAGGGGAAAACAGCTAAGCCCACCTACTATGATTCCAACAGGCTTTGTTTGTTTAACTTTTAGAGTGACGGCTAGTTCAAAAATCAAATTTCCATGTGATCATGTACACGTGAGTCTAAATTAACCGGGAGGATGTTTCATTAAACAAAATCTAGCCTCCTCCAAATTCCTTTTTTAAATGAAATAATCTGGAATGCTGGAGAAAATAGTTCAGATCTTTCTTCTACGTTGTAGAGGAAAGACGTGAGTGGGAAGATTGGGAAGAGACGGAATCACAGAGGGATGGGGTTAGAAAAAAAGCAGGAAGATAACGAAGGTATCGCGGGAGGAGGGCGCGGAGAGCGATGTGAGGAAAAGAGGATGGAACAGGTGATGAAGAGGGAAAGGGAGAGAGGCGTGATGGGCACTGTACCACGTGCCCAGAGTGAATTCAATCGGTGGAAATTAAAGCGTGGCCGAGGGTGGCGGAGGGTATAGCTCAAGTGCTAGAGCGCATGCTTAGCATGCACTAGGTCCTGGGTTCAGTTCCAAGCATCTCCTCTAAAAATAAGTAAATGAATAAACCTAATTACCTCCCCCACTCAAAAAAAAAAAAAAAAAAGCGTGGGTATTGGCACTTTCTCTTGACTTTGAGGTAGAGCGTGCGGCGGAAATCCAGGGAAAAGCAAGAGGGAAACAGTCTTCGAGAAACGGCGAATTCCACCATCTTTCTCAGGCATACGCTCATCTTCTCCACCCACAGCTGAGGAAACTGCAGAAAGTCCAGATCGGTTCCCCCACAAGGTGAGATGCTTCCATCTGCCAGGCGGTCTGCTTGCTTCGCGTGTCTCCCCCACATCATATGCTGACAGCACCCCTCCGCCGCCGCCCTGGCACAGACGCAAAAGGAGGCAGCTAAATTAGAATGTGGGGGCCAGGGAGTTCTGGAATTTGTAGTAATTCGCGGGCTACTTTATTATTTTTTAATTTTTAATATATTGTCTTGCTTTTAAATTGAGATATAACTTACGTGGTGTAAATTGCATTCATCGGGACAACTTTTTACATGTATATTAGGATCATGTAACCTCAAGCCAGATTAAGATATAGGATGTTTCTAGACTCCAGTAGGATTCCCTGTGCCCCCTCCCAGTTAGTATCCCCTCAAAGGAGAGCAATTATCCAGTCTCTACCACTATGTTAGTTTTGCCTGTTTGATTTGTACCTATGGAGAGATAGGTATTTGTATATTTGGCATCTTTTTTCATCATTGTCTTTGAGATTTATCCAGGTATATTATTGTATATAGCGATGATTCATTCTTTTTCTTTGCTGTGTATCATTCCACTGTGTGAATATGTCACAATTTATCCATTTTGTTGTTGATGAGCATTTGGTTATTTCTGGCTTTTGGTAGGTGTGAAGAAAGCTGCTGTGGATATCCTTGTACACGTCTTTGGTGGACACAGACGCCCATTTCTCTACTGTTAAGTACCCAGGGGTGGGGTTACTGAGTCAGAGGGATACCATACCATGCCATTTAGTAAAGCATCTAGTTTTAGTAGGTACCAATCTTGGTTATGTTGGTCAAAGTGCTTGAAAAGAGAAGAATTCTCCATGGAGATTTCTTTCTGTGGTTTTTAGAAGACTCAGTAAATTGCCAGAGGATGGGAAGCAGTGAGGGACATAAGGAGTAAACTGACAGAAGATTGTAAAAGAAAAGAAACAGAGAAGGGAAGAAAACAGAAGGAGATGGGGCTCCAGCAGGTGAAATGAACTTGATCATGGGATGCTGAGGTCAAGGCAAGTGAAGGTGGCAGAGAGGACACTAGCTGTTTTTGAATGGCTCTTCAGCATCAAATATTCTCTTGTTGATCACAAAAGAGAAAAAAATGGAGAAGATGAAGTTTTTATAAGAGGTTGAAATTATTTAGAATGATGTCATTTGCCTGTAAAGATGGACTGAATGCATCTTCCTGAAGACAAAAACAAGAAAAAATACCCCTAGAATCCCACGGTGCGGTCGTCCCACGGTGGTGGCACAGACCGAGTTGTCCATGTCTTTAAAATGTACATTATTTAACTTTAAAATGTACATTATTAAGCAAAAAATGGGCAGAAGACCTAAACAAACATTTCTCCAGTGAAGACATGTAAATGGCCATATCATAAGGAATCTTAAAAAAAAAAAAAAAAGACACAAATGAACTTATTTACAAAACAGAAACACACTCACAGACATAGAAAACAGACCTATGGTTACCAAAGAGGGGAAGCAGGGGAGAAGGGATAAACTGGGAGTTTAGGATTTGCAGATACTAACTACTACATATAAAACAGATAAATAACAAGGTCCTACTGTATAACACAGGGAACTATATTCAATACCTTGTACTAGCCTATAATGAAAAAAATATGAAGAGGAATATATATACATATATATCTGTATAACTGAATCACTATGCTGTACACCAGAAATTAACACAACATTGTAAACCAACTATACTTTAATAAAAAAAAATATAATTTACGTATAGTTCATACAAAAATGTATGTTTATAGAAACAGTTTTATTTTAGAGATTGCATCCTGGAATAACTTTCTGAGCATATACTCAAGTAAAATCAGACATTTTCTTCATTAACCTAAATTTTTCATCTATTAACTCACTCCTAGCTTAGTAGTTAACTTTTTAAATTTATTTTTTATATTATAGTTGATTTGCAATGTTTCAAGAGTACAGCAGAGTGACTCAGTTTTATTTATATGTTCTTTTTCAGATTCTTTTCCATTATAGGTTATTACAGGATATTGTGTTCTATGTAGGTCTTTGTTTATCTACTTTATATATAGTAGTATATATTTATTAATTCCAAATTCACAATTTATTCCTCCTCCCACTTTCCCCTTTGGTAACCATAAGTTTGTTTCCTATGTCTGAGTCTATTCCTGTTTTGTAAATAACTATATATATATATGTCACATCTTCTTTATCCATTCATCTGTTGATAGACTTTTAGGTTGCTTCTGTATCTTAGCTATTTAAATAGTGCTGCTATGAACATTGGGGTGCATGTGTCTTTTCAAGACAGAGTTTCCTCTGGGTACATGCCCAGGAGTGGGATCGCTGGATCATGTGGTAAGTCTATTTTTAGTTTTTTAAGGAACATCCATACTGTTCTCCATAGTGACCGCACCAATTTACATTCCCACTAGCAGTGTAGGAGGGTTCCTTTTTCTCTACACCCAATTCCAGCATGTTATTTGTAGACTTTTTGATAATGGCCATTCTGACCAGCATGAGGTGGTACCTCACTGTAGTTTTGGTTTGCATTTCTCTAATAATTAGAGGTGTTGAACATCTTTTCATATGCCTGTTGGCCATCTGCATGTCTTCTTTGGAGAGAGGTCTGTTTAGGTTTAGTAGTTAATCTTCACCTGTCAGGATGACTGGACATCACATACATTGGGGTGCCTGTTCGGGAAGGTCTTTTCCTCTTGTCTGGGTCAAGAGCAAATCTCAGCAAGGCTTAGGCTTGTCTTTTCAGTCCCCCTGTGCTGGGAGGAGAAAAGGCAGCTGTGAATATATATAAATGCTGTCAGAAGTTTAAGATCCCCACCCCCCTCTGCTTTTCTCAGCCATAAATTGTGTTTAACCACCGAGGTAGGAGTAACACTGCCTTCTCCTATTCCTTTATTCATTTCACTCCTTTTTTGAGTACCGCCTTTGTATAAATAACTGTGATTATCGCTCAGAGGAGATTTAAAAAATGAGTGACATGATTTTTCCTTCAAGGAACTTGTAATCTTACAGGGTAATTCTAGGTGTATAAAAGTAGTTATAAAGTAAGGTGAAATAAAATAAGTATTATAATGGATTTATATGCAAAAGGGTAATGGAATCTGGGAAAGCACTAGCTGATCTCAACTGGAGGAGATCACAGAGTTTCTGAGAGGCTCTGGTGCTGTTGCTTGTGCCTTAAAGATGAAGAAATAGGATTTCAGTAGTTGGCGCATAGGGGTGGGTGGGAAAGAGCCCAAGTAAAGACAAAAGGTATGAAAGTGCATGGCCTGTGGTGAAAATTAGGAAATTCCACATTTGCTTGGGGAACTGGTCCTCCTTAACATCGGCCCAGCTCTGGCTTGACATAGCCGCTCCCACTCCAAATTGTCCCTGATGACAGAGGCCTTAGCACTTACGCTGCAGAGCACTTGTAACACAGTTCATCTGTGACACGGATATTTGAGCTGATCTCATAAGAGAAACACATAGAGAACTGCATTTCCAAAGGTCTGCTGGTAGAGAGAACTTTGGGTGTCCAGCCAATTGGAATCCTTTAGAAAAGGATTCAGGATTTTGTGCTGAACTCACTCCCTTCTCTTCTCATTCCCGTACAGCTGCCTGGTTGACCTGGTGAGTTCCTGAAGGTCAGAAGATTTTTGTGACAATCTTAGGATTCAGTTAAAATGAATGTGCTCCCAAGATAAGGCTCTTTAGTTCACTTTTGGTGGTTTGGAGTTCATTCCTTTTTCTACTCAGACAACAAGTACTTGTTGCATCCTACTGTGTGCCAGAATGGGAAGTGGGTAGATTGAAAGATCCCTGCTGTCCCATAGAGCTCCCTTCTCATAGAGTGAGACTAAAGAATTAGATAAGGAAGCTATTGACAAGTGATGAGAGCTACACAGAGAATGAAAATACGGTGACACAATCATAGTGAATGGGTGGCTTCTGACAAGGATCATCTGAGATGGTGGCATTAGGGTGAGTTCCAGAGGAGCCCATCCTGCAAAAATGCGAGGGAAACACATTCCAGGCAGAATTATGGCTGGTGTGAAGGCCCTAAGGTAGGACCAAGCTTGGCACATATGAGGAGCAGAAACAAGGCCAACTTGTCCTGAGCACAGTGAGTGAACAGAGAGAGTGAGCATGAAATGAAAGACAGTGAGGGTGGGAGGGCTACAGGTTGTCAAGGATTTTGTGACTCCCAGGAAGGAATTTGGAATTTTTTCTAAGTGCAATGGGAAATCACTGGAAAGCTTTACGCTTAGGGATGATTTGATCTGGTGTGTTCTTAAAAGGTCACTCTGGCGGGTTTGTGAAGAGGGGACAACTCTGGGATCAGGGAGATCAGCTGGGTGGGTACTGCAATGGTAAAACAAAAGCTGGTGGTGGCCCGGACTTGGTGGTGGAGTCATAGCGATAGAGGTGGAGAGAGGAGAATGGGTGTGGGTGCATTGCGGACATGGAGTCTAAGGTGATGAGGACGATGAAAGCAAGAGATCCAGGAAAACCCCTAGATTTTTAGTTTAAGCAACAGAGTGGCTCTCATTGCCTTTTTATGAGTCAAGGATGCCTGAAAGAGGAGCCTGTTTGGATGTGGGAGGGTATAATCAAGAGTTCTTTTCTGAGGAAGTTCATTTGACATGCCTGTGAAACCATTCAAGTGTTAGTCTAGAGTTATGGGCAGAAGTCAAGGCTGAAAATATGAATTTGGGGAGCTATGGGGCTGTAGGAAGAACCCCCTAATGCTCTTTGTTAAATTGTTATTGGCTTTGTCTTCCTCTGCCAGTATTCTCTTCTCTTTCTAAATCCCTAGAGCCTCACTCTCCCAAGGTCATGCAGCCACCTTCTCTCTCTTTGCACTTTGAGGACCTGAGCTGACCAAAGTCCTTATGACCCCTATCATGTTTCTATTTAGAATAGGACTACCTTCCCATCCATTCCCACCACCCTCCAGCCTCCACAGTCACATACATAAATATACACCCATACATAAGCATACACACGCACACACACACACCAGCACACACATATATACACACACATACACATTTCTGGTTCTTGCAGCAAATATAGGTGTATATACAGACTATGAAAAGCTCATTGAATTTAGCAGTTGGGAAGGCTTCCAAAATACCAGATAATATCTATTTTTTAAATTGAAGTATAGTCAGTTTACAGTGTGTCAATTTCTGGTGTACAGCATAATGTTTCAGTCATACATATACATACATATATTGGTTTTCATATACTTTCAGATAATATCCATTTTTAATGACCTTTGCCCTATTTCTCAGGTGGAAAAATTGAACTGTAGGTGGATCTGGGTTTTCGGGCACTGCTTATCAGTGGCAGAGGAAGAAAAAAGTCCAGTTCAGTATCTCCTTTGCTGGATGGCAGAACCACAGAGCCACTGGAACACACTCAGGGATCCATTTCACCTCAAACTTGACCTGATAGCTACAAATACACTACCCGTTGCTGTCATTTGGATCAGAGGAAAGAGGGATAAACTGGGATTCCAGAGCCCAGGCACTGAGTTCTGGCTGTGATACTGGGAATGAAAAGAAAGGAGAGAATTATTGAGCACTTTGATGTGGCAAAAACTATGCCAGCTGCTTTGCAGGTTTCTCTCTCAATTTCCACATCAGTTCTGTGAAATGATTCTTATTATCCCCATTTTACAGATGCAGAAACCGAGGCTCAGATTGGTGCAATGACTCCTTCATATTTAGGAATCAAGCCCAGCTCTATTGGAGGCTATTATCCTATATTGCCTCCCCTTACCAGGCATCTTTGGGCCAGTCTTTTAACCTCCCCTGGGCTGGGGTTTCTTCATGTATTAAATGGGACATGAAATTTTCATTTTTACTGTCTCATCCAGCTCTAATATTCTGGATTCTAAATGCATTTAAATGTTTAATTTTTCAGTTTTCCAAGCAAGAGTTTGAATCATCCTGTAACTGAAATGCTTCTGCCAGAGTATGATTTCCATCCTTTCTTTGCAAGAGAGGATAATTGACCTCGCGTTTGGAGTGGATTTGTTACTCTGACACCCAGAAGTGAAAGGACACTTAGAAATATAAAGGATACTGACATAGCGTCTTTGTTTCCCTTGTTTACAGCTCTTGATTTCTTTTCTTTCTCTATCTCTGGGAAATACTTCTCATTTCCTAAATCCTTGTGCTTTGAAGACCAAGTTTGTCATAGAAATGCCAAAGGAGACACGGAGTTAAATACAGAACTGATTCTGTTCACTTCTAGATGCCAGAGCCTGACACCGTCACCCCAGACCTCGTCATTGTGCCTTCATGGTGAGAGCAGAAGCTTGGGATTCTGAGATCATCACTTCCTTTAGACTTTGCCAACAGCAAAGGGCAAAGGGCTCTTTCTTAATTGACTTTTGCCTGTCTGGGTCCAGAAGAACATTCTGATGGCAGGAAGGAAAGGCAGCCCCAGTCCAGCGGCATGACGTCTTGCTCAAAACCTATCTCCTTTGCAAACACTATCTTGGCATTTTAATCTCATATTTAATCTCTTTTGATGGTTGTCCATTTATAATATGTTTTAAAAGTCTAGAAAGGCAAGCCTTCTCTCTCTTGGTATTCTTGACAATTGTTTATTCAGGTAAAATTTATTGTTATCGTCTTCATCTTGTAGAAAAGATATTATCATGAATGGGTGTTGGATTTTGTCAAGGACTTTGGGTGCATCTATGATATGATCATAGAGATTTTCTTCTTTAGCTGGATTGCATGGATTGATTTTTGAATGTTGGACTAGCCTTGCATACCCAGGATAAACCCCACTTGGTCAAGGTGTAAAATTCTTTTTTTTTTTTTAGTGATGGATTCAATTTGCTAATAATTTGTTAAGGATTTTTGCGTCTATGTTCATGAGTAATATTAGTTTGTAGCTTTCTTTTCTTCTAATGTCTTTGTCTGGTTTTTGTATTAGGAAAATACCAAAAAAAAAAAAAAAAAAAAAAAAGCCTGAAAAAAAAAGCACAACGTGAGAGTTGTGAGATAATTTTTGTTTGAGGCAAAAAGACTATAGCCCGGGAGACAGCATTTCAGATAGCTCTGAGTAACTGCTCCAAAGAAGTTTTGGGGAATGGCAGTATTATCTGTGATTTTACTGAGGTGGGGTACATGTGATCAAGCACACATTTAGGTAAAGTCTTTCTGCTAGTCACCCTTAATGATTTCAGTGCTTTTCTAGATATGAGAAGATGCCAGAATCTGGGCCTCATAAAATCTTCTCCTGAAAATATCTATCTGGAGGCCTGTTCTGCCAGTTTTTTCCAGAGCACAGAGAGCGTCATTCCTGATCTCCGCCCTGACCTCCTTTCAATGTGTGTTGGAGGTCAGCGGCTGCAGTGGCTCACAATTTAATCCTTGTTAGAGGTAGACAGCAAGTGCCAATGTGATTCAGTCCTTGTAGAGGCAGGTGGCAAGTGCCAATTTTTAGTTGGCAGGATAATGCTGTCTTCATAGAATGCATTAGGAAGTATTCCCTGTGCTTCTATTTTCTGGAAGAGATGGTTGTGAATCGATGTAATTTCTTCTTTAAATGTTTGTTAAAATTCATCAGTGAAACCATCTGGACCTGGTGCTTTCAGTTTTAGAAGGTTATTAATTATTGATTCACTTTCTTTAATAGAGAAAAGCCTGTTCAGATTGTATATTTCTCTTTGTGTGAGTTTTGGTAGAAAAGAGTTTGGAAAAAACCCTGCATCTTCCAGGAATTGACCCCATTTCCTCTAGTTGTCAAATTTGTGGATGTAGATTTGTTCATAATACTCCTTTATCATCCTTTTAATGCCCGTGGGATCAGTAGTGATGGCCTCTCCTTTCTGATATTAGTAATTTGTATTTTTTCTCTTTTTTTCTTGATTAGAGGTTTAGCCCTTTTATTGGTCTTTTCAAAGAATCAGCTTTTGGTGTTGCTGATTTTCTCTATTGATTTCTTGTTTTCAATTTCATTGATTTCCACTCTAATTTTTTTTTCTGCTTACTTTGGATTTAATTTAATCTTTCTGAGTTTCCTACAGTACAAGCTTAGATGACTGGTTTTAGATCATCTTTTCTAATAAATGCATTCAATGCTATAAATCAAAGAATGTGTATTCTGTTGTTGTTAAATGAAGCCAATAGACGTCATTTGTATCAGTTGATTGGTGCTATTGTTGAGATCAACTATATATCCTTACTGATTTTCTGCCTGTTGTATTTTCCATTTCTGATAGTGTCTAACAATAATAGTAGATTCACTTATTTCTCCTTGCAGTTCTGTCAGTTTGGGCCTTATGTATGTTGATGCTCTGTTGTTAGGCACTTCATGTTAAGCATTATTATGTCTTCTTGGAGAATTGACCCCTTTATCACTAGGTAATGCCCCTCTTCATCCCTGACAACTTTCCTTGCTCTGAAACCCACTTTGTCTGAAATTAATATAGCTACTCTGGCGTTCTTTGGCTTAGTGTTAGCATGGTATATCTTTCTCCATTTCTTGGATTTAAAAAAAAATGTTGTATCAAATGTATCATTGATGAAATTATGACTTTGAAAAATGTAACTACTCTTGCAAAAGGCAGTATAGTAAGCTATTTTCAGTCATTCATACCTTAGTATGAATTAGTATATAAGATCATTCCAGTAAACAAGTAAAGATAATTTTATGTGGAAGGAAATGGGGAAGTTGTAAGAGATGAACAGTCAGTATTGGAGACAGGGAGATGGAATACCCACAGAGAGAGGTAGTCATATGTAAAAGGCAAATCTTGTGCTCTTTAAGAGTTTTGCACAAAGCTGATATTGCCTGAATACTTAAGAGCTTCCCTTTGTAAGTGAATTTCATTAGTAGTTGTACTGAGTGTGGACTTGGAGATGGAGTGGGAGCTAGGAATGCACAAGGGCTCCCAGGAACAACCCAGTGACCACAATACCTAGTGGCTCCTCATAGTCTGTTTTAGAACTTGCTGTGGTTTCTCATGACAGGGTTAGGAAATTGGAGAGAAAACAAAATTGATTTACAGGCTTATCCCCATGGTTCCTTTTTGCTTCCTTCTTTTAGGCACTTCCTCTTTTATCACCTCAGATCCGTTTTACTCAGACTACATCAAGGTAGCCCCATATGCCCAGTTATGCTCAACTCCAGGAAATGGGACATTCTTTCAAAGCCCACTTCCTGTCAGAGTGTCTCCATCTTGAGAGGATCTGTCCAGACAGAACTGGCCTCTCAGCCAAACCGAGTGTGTGATGTGTCCTGATGGTGTGATTTGAGGAGTGCCAGCAGGGTTGCCACATCCAAAAAATTTCTTTCCCACTTATGCCGAGAATTCCACCCTTAATGATTCATACCTGTTGCTAACACCTGGCGCCTGGAAGGGAAAGACACAAAAAGAAGATGCTGACTGTTTGCTTCCTAATTTTGCCTGGCAATGGCCCATGATTAAAGTCTTAAAGGGACTTCTGGCTGTACAAATTGGAATGTCTTGCAACTTCTCATAAATGCTGACAAAATTCAGCACAGGGCCTCAAGGCTTTGGGGCAGGGAGAAATAATCAGAGGCTTTCAGTGACAATTTCTTAGAGGGCAGGTTAACAGCAGTGGGCTGGTTTTGAGCAGATTTAGGCTAGATCATGGCATTCAGTATATGCTCAACTACATCACCTTGTTTGTATTCAGTTCATGTAAAAGCATGTGACATAAAGTTGCATGCTGGAATCCCACTATTTTGTCTTTATATATTTTTATTTCTTTATTACAATAGAAAAAAATTCTATTTTGTCTTTATGAGCCAAATTTGTTATTATGGTAGGGATTTGGTAGCTTGACTAAAGTTTTGCTGATGGAAGCTGAGAGTAATAGCTCAGTGGTAGAGCACATGCTTAGCATGCACACGGTCCTGGGTTCAATCCCTGGTACTGCCATGAGAAAAAATAAAAATAAAGTTCTGCTGAGTCTTCATTTATTCTAATCTCCCTTCTTCTCTTTTATCTACTTTTCTTTTATTCCTTTCCACTATTTTGTTATCAACCAATTCATCTATACATATCCACAGCGATCTCCACACTGTGTTACTTTCTGAGAATGGCTGCATGTGGAAATTTATGAGTATCAAACGTGGATCCATTTTTACCACCCCTGGGCCAAGCCCTATCTCTAACTCCAGGTTGACTGGAGCCTCCTGACTAGCCTCCTCAGACTCTGCTACCTTTAGTCCCCCCACGTTCATTATGATGGTCTGTCTGGGAAAGCCTGTAATTCAGGGGGACAAAGTGGAAACATCCCTGGATGCTGTCAGGAGGTTTGAGTTTGGGTTTCTGTTCCACCATTTTCTACTTATAAAGGGTTCTGAAAGATAAGCAGAAGTTAGCTAGATCTGTAATAGAAATAAGATCTTATCATGTGGAGGGGAAAACTTGTGAAGTGTATGCCAATGTTCAGAGCCGAATTATTCACAATAAGGTGGGAACACAATAGGGTTCCCAAAGATGGAAGCAATGCAAATGTCTATCAGCAGATGAATGGATAAATGAAATGTGGAATAGCCATACAATGGAATATTACTCAGCCATGAAAAGGAATGGAATTCTGACGCATGCCACAGCGTGGTTGAACCTTGAAAATGTGCTAAGTGGAAGAAGTTAGATACAAAAGGAAAAATATTATATGATTCCATTTATGGAAAATACCTAGAACAGTTCAATTCATAGAGACATAAAGTAGATTAGACATTAGTGGAGGTTGGATGAAGGAGGAAGTGGGGACTTATTGCTTACTGGGTACATAGTTTCTGCTTAGGGTTATGAAAAATTGTAGAAATAGTGGTGATGGTTGTACACTATTGTGAATGTAATGAGTGCCACTAAGTTCTACACCTAAAAATAGTTCAAATGGCAAAGTTTATGTTACATATTTTTTCCACAATAAAAGATAGCAGAAACCCAAACCCTAGGGGTTTAATAATAAAACTATAAATGTGACTCGAGATTCCTGGCATATGAAGAGACCCATAGAGCTAAGAAGGAGTAAAAACTCAGAGGAAAAACAAATATGAAGGCCTAGAAGCAAGCAAACAGCTCGTTTGGGGATGGCAACCTAGCTAACGGAGCAGGGCAGCAGATAAAGCTGATGAGAGACGTTTGATCAAGAAGAGCCTGTGTCCTGTGCAAGAGTGAACATGACCCCGGAAAAGGTTTTAAGCAGAAGGGAACATGTGTCTGATCAGCTTTGCCCGTGAAAAATGTCGCTCCAGCAAGGATTGGGGATATATTACACCAGAACAGAACTGAAAGCAGAGTGAACTGCTGGGCTGGGCAGTAGCCCAGAGGCACTGCTATTCTGCACCATGTGCAGGCCCTTGAGATCCAGTTTAAGTGACAGGAGACCTAGCCATTTCTCTTGGTTTTGTTACCTGCCTTCGCAGAAGCTTTCCCGGCTCTAATAGGAGCCCACGTGTGTCCTCAGCCTGATAGCAAGTCCCCAGAGGGGGAGAAAACCTAAGTGGGATTTAGCGCTGTGACAAGACATCTGTGTGAGTCCTGGAAGCTCTAGCCTAAATGTCTCTCTTCCTGGCAAGGTCATCTCAGGGAGAAAGCTCCAATAAGGGAAATGAAGGCGAAGTGTTTGCCTCCAGCCTGAGAACATTCTGATTCCTTCACTTGTGCCCTGAAGCTGCCTGACCTACTTCTCTTACCCAGACTGGCTGAGCCTTGAAAGAACGCACTTCTTTCTGCCACGTTTGCTCTCCCAGCCCGTTCCCCATCCCTACTGCCACATCTCACAGCCGCCCCACTGCCCGCTGCTGCGCGGCTGCAGGCTCTGCTCTAACCCCGCAAGGGCTGCCCTCTGTCGGCTCCTCCCTCTGTCAGCTCCTCACTGGGGTGCTCCCAGCCACGGCTCCCTGGCAGCCTCCCTGCTTGGAGACTGTGAAGCCACTTCCCGGGGCCCGGTGGTGTGTGATGAAGCTCCCACTCTGCTCGCAGTGACCTCACGCTGGTAGCCTGAAATCAGCCACAGCGGAGGTATTTACACCAGAGAAATGTGCAAACGCCACGAATCAGAGCACCATGTGAATGTGAGGACAGCTGTCTACAAACCAAGAGGTGGCCCGAATGTCCATCCCTCACAGCCCTCAGAAGGAACCAATCCTGCCAACACCTTGACCCCAGGCTTTTCGCCTCCGGGACTCTGAGATAGTAAATTTCTATTGCTCACGCCCCCAAGTCCGTGGTAGTTTGCAGCTCTAGCAAACGAATACACTCCCCAATAAATTTACTTTTCTTTTGGGCCCCACTGGGATTTTGCAGATAAGCAAAACTGTCATGGTTCAGGAAAACCTCAGAATTTTTTTCCTTTTAGATAACTTTTTTTTTTTTATCATTTAGAATAGAGGGAAACTGAACTATTGCAATGCCATCCAAAATTAGAACTAGTTCTCACAAGTTAGAAATGTTGAAAAAGTTATTTAATAAAAATAAAAGAAACTTAAGACACATTAAACCCAAACCCTAAGCTATTTACATTGCTCCAAAGTTTCTTTTTACACTTGTCAATACATATATTTTCACACAGTTACAATCACTGGCCATGTGCTTTCTTGGGTTCTGTGGTTTTCATTTAACATTATTTGATAGAAGTATTTCTACGTAATGATAATGTTCATATTCTTATTTAAATACCTACATATTATTTTTGTGCCTTTTGTGTATTATTCGTTTGTTATTTTCTAAGTTTTCACTGTGAATATTTTTGTATACTTTATTTTTACTCCATTTGAACTATTTCCTTGAGGCATATACTCAGAAAAGTCCTGGATTACACAATTTCATAGTTCCAGTTACATATTGCTACCGATAGATGGAGCTGATCTAAGGTTTCACAGAACTAAAAGCTAAGTGTGCAGGTTCTTCCATAATCTTGATGTCACTTAGTTTTATAATTTTAAAATTACTTTTCCTAGCTTAAAAAGCTTTGCCTAGACTTAAAGTTGCTTCGTTTTTTACTTATGTCACTGCCAGGGAGGTGGCCCCAGGCACTTTTAAAGCATCTGTTCATTTTTATGTTTGACTGAGATGTGAGCACTCTGCAGCCCGCACCAGCTCGCTGCGGTCCCTGTCCCGCAAGCGCGGGGCCTGCCTCCTCTCTCGGCGGGTTCCCGCAGGCGCGCCCCGCGAGCCGGGGCTCCTTTCGGAGCGCGCCCACCAGGGGTCATCGCAGGCTCAGCGGCGGGCTGCCTCTTCCCACAATGCACCGGGCGCTCGGGTCCGCACGTCGGGAGGCGTCCGAGCTACGGCTGCGGCGGCGGAGCCCCGAGGGTTTGCGGGCGTCCGAGGGGCGGGGCGTCTTGGGGGCGGGGCGTCCGAGGGGCGGGGCCAGAGGCGCAGCGCTGGCCGGGGACGTCTGCAGCCTGCGCCCCTCCTGCGGGCAGCAGCCCCGGCTCCGGTCGCGCCCTCCACGGCCTCGGAGACCTGTCCACCTGGCGCTGTAGCAAGGTAGGGGGGCTCTTCCGCACCACCCCTTTTCGGGGTGTATGTGTGTGTGAAGTCTTTTCTTACTTGTGCCGGAGAAGTCTTAACGTTGCTAAAATTTAGAGATGGGGCAACCAGGTTTGTTCGGAGGGGGTCTATTTTAAAACTCTTTTGTTTCCATCCCACTTTCGCCGTCCCCCCAGACTCTGCTGGGCTTTGGAAAGCCTGAACTGGGGAGTCCGTGCCGCTCTTGGTTCACCGTTCATGCCTTGGGGAGGGATGCAAACTCCGGGGTGGGGTTAGAATGTGTGGGAACTTGTATGGGCGTGGGCTGGCTTTCTTCAGTTGCGCGCCTGTGTGAGAACTGAGAAATTACATGACCGTAGTGTCTAATTCTCGGTGTGGGCGGGGGTCCTGAGCCCCCGCTGTTTCAGGTACTTAGTGAGTGGCGCCTGTCCCGGGCCCGCCTCCGCCGCCCTATCAGGAGGTGGCTGTCCTGTGGTGTGCCCTCAAGTTCTACACCCCACCCCCCACTCCTCTCCCTGCCGCCACACCGCAGAGCGCCTCAGCACAGCTGACCCTCGTTTAGGGAGCTAGTTTAGTTTGAGCTTTTCAAAAAATAAAGTTTGGCAGATAGAAAGCACTGGAATATGGGGCACCTGGGATGGCTTAAGCTTGTTGGGGTCTGTCCTTCTCAGCCTATTTCTGGGTCACACCGCGTGGCTCCATCCAGCCCCTCTCACTTACTGTAACCCCATGGACTCCCCTTGGTAATAATGCTAATCTGAAATACCCCAGTCTGAAACCTGCAATTCTAGGGTGACGCCACCTCTGCCCAGTTTTAAAGGCTCAGGAAAGCACTTTAGTCCTCTGATCCCTATTTCCAGTAAAATAAATTATGTTTTTAAAGATTTATTTTTGTTTAAAACCCTCACCCTGTATTATTCCCATAAATATCAATTGATTGATTGTACTTGTGAAATCCAAGCAGTTTCATTTGTTGGTGATAAAGGTGATAACTAGGAAAAACCAGCTAAAAGATATACTCTTCAGGTTACCATGATCCTAATTAACAAATTAGCTGATAGTGAAGGCAGAAGATAGGAAGTCAGACAAGCTTGGTTCTAAAGCACTTCTGTCTCTGAGAAGTTCAGACAGTTAAAATCATCTTTATCTTCCCTTACAAATGTAAAATGCTGTGAATGAGCACACATTCCTTTTTTGCTAGACACACCTCTTGATTTTTTGATAATCAAAAATAAGAAAATTCTTTCAAAGTGTTATCACCTCACCCATGCCCAAGGAAAGAAGTCTAGGAGTTGTTAGGAATCTATATCTTTGTAAGGCAGAAATTCTTAAATGATCCTTAACCCTGTCTCTGGGTACTTTCCTCCAGAAGTGTTTCTCCATCATATATGAAATTGTGAATTTCTCATTATGTATATTATTTTCTATTTGGAAAAAATTTGTATTTTCCAAATCTGACATTAATGTTCACTTAAAAGCATTGTGTGTTTGTAAGATGATACAGATCTTAAAATGATTAAAAGCAAGAAAAAAATTGTTTCAGCTAGGGTATATCAGTGATTCCCACTGTGAGGTCCTTGGTTACTGGCAATAAACTGAAAAGATAAAATCAAAATCTAGAAAGTCATTAATCACCAACACCCATGAAAACTAGAGGGCATCGTTTAAAGCTTAAAAGGAGCTGTTTAAGGACATGTTAAAGATAACTTTGCACAGTAGACTGCAGTCTTGCACTTACTAAGTTTCATCAGGACGACCCATGTATGGGTCAGGCTATTTCTCAGATACTGAGGAAGTAAAGCATCTCTCAGGAGAACCGTGAGGACTCAAGGAGCTCAATTTAAAAACAGCCCACTTATTTTGGAGGGAGAAAGTTACCTTGAGAATATTTACCCTTTGACTTCCATCCTTTGTGGTGCCAATTAAATAGAAAAAACTCTTCATTATGTAATGATTCTAATTATTCTAATAATAGAGTCATGTAATATGAGACTATAGAAGCAGTTATTCTGATTAACTCAAGAGTTACTCATGTGTGAACTATTCCAACTTTCTAATAATAAAAATACCACACATATCTGTACATTTGTTCAGTAGACATCCTAGCACTGTATTAAGACTGGAATGCAGAGATGAATCCTCTAACCCTTGATTTTAAGAAGCTGAGCTAGTTGAGGAAATCAGCCCACAGATAGTTAAAATGAAGTGTGTGCTTGGGATGGTGATGGATTTCGGCTCCCGCTGCTGTGGGCTGCTAGTATAGTCTGGTGGCGTCAGCAAAGGCCTCCTGGAAACGTCGGAAGTTCGTGATTCAAGGATGTCTTTAAAAAAAAAAAAGGATGTCTTTTATATATACATATTTTTTTAATTTTTATTTTTAATGAAGTATAGTTGACTTACAGTATATTCATTTCTGGTGTACAGCATAGTGATTCAGTTTTATATATATATATATATATATGTATACATTCTTTTTCATTTTAGGTTATTATAAGGCTGTTGAATATAGTTCCTTGTGCTATGCAGTAGGACCTTGTTGTTTATCTATTTTATACATAGTAGTTTGTATCTGCTAATCCCAAACTCCTAATTTATCCTTCCCCCACCTTCCTCCTTTGGTAACCATAAGTTTGTTTTCTGTGTCTGTGAGTCTGTTTCTGTTTTGTAAATAAGTTCATTTGCATCATTTTTTTTTTTAGATTCCACTTAGAAGTGATCATATGGTATTTTTCTTTCTCTTTCTTCACTCAGAATGATGATCTTTAGCACCATCTATGTTGCTGCAAATGGCATTATTTCATTCTTTTTTACGGCTGAGTAGTATTTCACTGTGTGTGTACATGTATGTGTACACAGATGATGTCTTGTAGCCAGGACTGGTGGAAGAGTGCTCTGGGTGGAGAGGACAAGCATTAACAAAGTCGTGGAGGGGACAAGCGTTAACAAAGTCATGGAGGGAAAGTGGCAAGATCTGAGAAATAGACTGAAGAGAGGAAGGCCTGGCAATTGTCAGGGGAGCCGCTGTGGACCTTCACAGAAGGTGACAGGGTCATATCCGTTTTAGGTAGTTCACTCTGAAGCCGGAGTAAGGGGTAGACTTGAGAGACCAGGAGGCAGGAAGAACTGTCAGGAGGCTGTGGCGGTGATTAGGGAAGAAATGATGTAAGCATGGCAGCTGTAGAACGCATTATCATTTTCAGCTTTCTCACCCATTATTTTGTTTGGTTTTCATAGCCACCCTTTGCAGTCCGTAGGGTAAGATTCACACCTTCATTTTGTAAGTGCTTATCCCAGGGCTTTGTGTACCTCATCCCTGACCCTTATAAAAACCCCAAAGTGAGTATCATTGACCCACTTTACAGAAGTTGACGCTGAGGCAGCGTCAGGCTAAGACTCAGGGCCAGTGTCTAAAGCAGGACTTATTCTCAACAGCAAGTGGGTCCTGCTCCTCTAGAGAATGAGGCAAGACAGGCCTTCTGGGCAAGTCCTCATCCTGGAAGCATCTCTCCGGAGCCAGCATGGCCATACGGCGGCAGTGCCCAGCTCCCTAAGCGGCTCTGTCTCTGCATTTGAAAGTCCCATTGAACAGAACAGTGTGGTGGTTCCTCAAACTAGTAAACATGGAATTACTGTGTGATCCATCAGTTCCACCTCTGGGTGTATGCCCAGCCAAGTCGACGCAGGGACTCAGACAGACGCTTGTACACTTGTCCAGAGCAGCACTACTCACCAGAGTCGAAAGGTGGAGACAACTCAAGTGTCCACTGACAGAAGAATGGATAAACAAAATGTGATACGTACGGACAACGAGATATTATTCAGTTTTAAAAAGGAAAAACATTCTGACGTGGATAAGCTTTTTTTTTTTTTAACATTTTTTTATTGAGTTATAGTCATTTTACAATGTGTCAAATTCCAGCGTAGAGCACAATTTTTCAGTTATAACTGAACATATATATATTCATTGTCACTTTTTTTTTTTGCTGTGAGTTACCATAAGATCTTGTATATATTTCCCTGTGCTATACAGTATAATGTTGTTTATCTATTCTACATTTTGAAATCCCAGTCTGTCCCTTCCCACCCCCCGTGGATGAGCTTTGAGGATGTTGTGTAATGTAATAAGCCGGTCATAAAAGGGGCAAATACTGTATAGCTCCACTTAGAGCTATACGATTCTTAGAGACAAAGTAGGATTGCGGGAGTGGGGTGTTGCCAGGGTTGGGTGGAGAGGGGAATGGGAAGTTGCTGTGTAATAGGTAGAGAGTTCTGTTTGGAAAGATGAGAAGAGTTCTGAGGTGGGTGGTGGTGATGGTTGCAGAGCAACGTGAATGTACTTAACACCATCTGAACTGTACATTTTTAAATGGCCACAGTGGTCAACTTTATGTTATGCGTATTTTGCCATTAAAAAAAGTCCCATTGAGCAAGTGATTTGCCCAGGGTCACTGAACAGGTTCAGGCAAAGGGAGAATTCAGAGCAAAAATGTGGCCTCTGCTAGTTGCACCCGGTACAGGCAAGGAGGCTCTTTGGGCTGACAGACATGTGCTCTGGCTTTCTTTTTAAGCACAAAGAGAAACCAGAATTTCCATTGTTCTCAGCTGTGGTGCAGCAGATTCAAAGAACCACAATCACTGAAGAAGTTTGGGTGCTTAGAATTTGGTCTGGTTGTTGGCTCTGTCTAGGTGACAAAGTGGGAGAGTGGTAATAAGTTTGAGTTCGTTCGTTCATTCATTCATTCTAAAATATTTGAGGGCCTGCATTGTGCCAAATATCCTCTCCAGTTTCCAACTTTTCTGTCTAGTAACATCCGTCTGCCAGCTTTATTCTAGCTGCTCTGCCGGTTTCCCTTGGACATAAACTAAGTTACATAAACCTTCACGATTCCTGGAAAGGTCAACAGGGGAACAGGGAGAGTTGGAGGGGAGGTGATATGAGGTGAAGTGGGAGGTGCCAAATGCCCAGGGGAGTTGCTATTCCAAGGAAGAAGCCATCCAGCGCTCAAGGAGTCTCATCAGGAGGTGTGTCCAGGGGTTGCAGGTGCAGACAGATTGGAGTCCAGCTCATGGAACTCGCTCCTGGCACAGCCCAAGTGTGCGCACTGCCTGGAGCTCCTAACACCTGCATGGGGGAATCAGGGTGATACCCACAGCGGAAACCCCGAGAGAGAGAAAAGAGTGGTAGATGGAGACAAGCAGAGGTACAAAGAGAGAGAGCGATGTGGAAAATTCAGTGCAATCTGGAAAAAGCCTGACTTTCATCAAATGACACCCTCGTCTTGTGCCTCTAAGGATAAATAAAGCCTGGTTGGCTCTTCACAAGTATGTGCATAAGTGTGGGTTAAAAAATGCACAGTATGTAGACCTGCCTGCTTCCAGGAGATCTGAGGCATAGGATGCAAGGGAAAGCAAGCTTTAAAAATACGGCACTGAAATAGTTTAGTAAAGCAGGGTTTGAAACGATGTAAGGCGGAAAGGCACACTGGGAGAGGCACGGTGCCGGGTGTATAGACACTCAATCTATTCTAGCGGTTTTTCAAGACATAAAACATAAAAATGGTCATGGGAGTGAGGCGGGAGGAAATCCTCCTGGGCACCTGAGATGAGACCTTTTGGCATGGAATTTGGTTTTACGTTTCTTGGAAGCTGTGATATAAAAGGAAATAGGTTGGGTTGCATCGTTTTCTTATTCTGGCAAGACCAAGTACACAGATTCAACTCTAGAGGAGACAGTTCTTTTCTTGGAATTAAACTCTGGGGAGGATTTACCCCATGGGCTGCTTTGAATACAGTGTTGAAGCTGCGGACAGTATCTTTGATAACATTTTACGGACAGCTCTGAAGATGTCATGCAGATAAATGGATGTGATGCAACAACACCCTTCTTGTCTTCGGTGGGAACTATCTGGAGTCGTCACTGGATGTGGACGGTATTTTTCTGTTAGAATGCTGTAGCGGTAGGTTTCTGAGAGGGTCGCTCTCGGGAAGTTACCTGAGGGTGAGTCATCAGAAGAACCTGGAGAAGTGGGCTGAATTGGACACTCAGTCGGGAAAGGGTCTCGTTGTCCTTTGAGCTTGGTCATTTTTACTGTTCTCGTGGAGCAGAGGATCCGTTGGCAGGAAACCAGAGCTCAGTGGTCCAACAGGCGTTTAAGCTTTGAAGCAAGAACGGAATGAGTCTGGTGCTAATCTTGACACAAGATGTCAGGCTCCAGGGACAGTAATGCCTGTGCTGATTCACAGCCAAGGCTGTGGTTTTACTTCAGCTAAACTAAACGGGAGGTTGTGATGTGTTGAAAAGGGCCTGGTCTTTGAAGTCAGATAAATCTGGTTCAAACCGAGCTCTGCTACTTACTAGCTATGTGATTTCACAAATTATTTAATCTTTCTGATCTTTGATGGGATAGTAATAGCTACCTTGTCTGTGTCATTTTACAGTGTAAAAGCATTAATAATAGAGGCTAACCATTCTTGTCAGTTATTGTTTTTTACTCAAGATATCGGACATTATGTTTATTCCAACTTAAATCGCTAATATTCAGATTTTTCCAATTTATTAAAACCATGCTGCCACTTCCCCAGACTTTGACAGAGGCGGCAGCTGACAGCTACCTTGCTTACCGCAGATCAGGCATGAAGCCAAGTGCTCCACAGGCATTATTTCATTTGTTCTTCAAAGCAGCTCTCGGTGGTGCATACCACGTGGCACCTAGTAAGTGCTCAACAAATGTTATGTATTAGTATTACGGGTATCAGTTGTAAGAATATAGTGATTATGTAAAAGAGAAGAGGCCATCTTTGCCCTGGGAATTAGTGCCTGGAAAGAGTTTGTCAAACTATAATCCACAGGGCCAATCTGGCCCATCATCTGGTTTTGTACAGTCAGTGAGCTAAGAGTGGTGTTCACGTCCTTAAATGGTTGAAAGAAAATCCAAATAAGAATATGCTATATTAGGGAGGAGGGTATAGCTTAGTGGTAGACACGTGCTTAGTGTGCACGAGGTCCTGGGTTCAATCCCCAGTACCTCCATTAAAACAAATAAATGAATCCCCCCAAAATTAAAAAAAAAAGAATATTTTACAATAAATTAAAATGATGTAACAGTCAAATCTCGTAAGTCAGAGAAAGATAAAAACTGTATGATATTGCTTCTATGTGGAATCTAAAAAATACAACAAACTAGTGAATATCATAAAAGAAATGGACTCACAGATACAGAGGACAAACTGGTGGTTACCAGTAGTGGAGGGTAGCAATTTAAGGATGGGAGAGTGGAAGGCACAAACTATTGGGTGTAAGACAAGCTCAAAGATGTATGTACAACACGGGGAATAGAGCCAACATTCTGTAATAACTCTAAATGGAAAGTAACCTTAAAAAATTATATTAAACAAGTTAAACAAAAACCATTTCACATTCAACAACCTCTTACTAAAGGAGTGTCTGGGTGATGTTCTTCAGGAAAAAAAAAAGAATTCCAGAAGGAAGATTAAAGAAGCAGAAAGAATACCAAATAAAGAGCAGTGTGGACTTGTGGGTAAAACTAAGCAGGTATTGACTATAAAACATATTGACAATATAATTCAATTTGTGGTATTAAAAAAAGTAAACATAAAATTTAATATTGAACAACAATGAAAAAGCCCAATTTCAATGTACGTAAATAAAGTTTTATTTTGTTTACACATTGTCTGTGGCTGCTCTCCTGATGCAGTGGCAGAGTTGAGTAGTTATGACAAATACATACAGGCCCCCAAAGCCTAAAATATGTACTCCAATATGATCCTTTGTAGAAAGCGCTTGCTGACTCCTGGTCCAGAACAAGACCTCCAGGGGCAGCTACAGAGGAGGAACTCAGCCAACCTCAGTGCAAGCCAGACTGTCCAGGGGTGACTATTAAGAAGTGGGGTGTAAAGGAGCAAAAAAAAAAATCCCACTGGCCTCATGTCTGGGCCGGTGGACAAAGGAAGGGTAGGCTGCCCCAGTGCCAACGTGGACGACTTGAGGAGAGAAAGAGGGCTTGGGCTGAACTGTCTTTGTACAAGTTCTGATCTGGGGCTAGCACTTAGTGAAGCAGCTAGAAATCTGGGATCTGTGAGCTGTTCATCTCAATGTTTTTTTAATGTTTGCTTTTTGCCTTGTTTGCTTTTCCCTTTGTGCTTTAGCAAAAAGTCTCTTTCAACAATTTTAATCTTAGCTAAGCCGAGGGAAAAACATGATTGATTCACACCTGGGCCAGGAGGAAGTTCAAACTGCTTAACTGCTCTTAAGCCAGGCAGTGTCTGGTCTGGTCCGTCCTCACCTGTCTAGACCCATCTCCGAACTCTCCCGACAGCCTGTGCTCTGCCCGTGCTGTGCAACCTACAACCCCCGGAAGTAAGCCTGTTCCCTCATCTCATGCTTTTTTATACTCTTCTTTTCCCTCTGCCTCCCACTCTTCTGTACGTTCCCTGCCCGGAGAAATCCCCATCCTTCAAGGCTCTGCTGAAATGTCACCTCCTCCGGGAGGCCTTCCTGACTCTGCCAATCCTGGAAGAGATGATCACGTCCGCCTTTTCACCCGTTCTACCTCCTGTCACAGCACCTGTCACTGTATTGGCATCATTTACCAAATCCATGAATCCTTCGAGGTTAGGGATGATGCTAGTCTTAGCACATCTCCCTGCTCCTGGCACGTGGTAACCTAGATATGTGAGGGCTGAGAAAGAGAACCAGAGTACTCTGAAGGGCCAGGAGCAATGAACTTTCCAGCTCAAGAACCTGGAAATGATAAGTAAGAAATGGGGCAGATAAATGAAAACCCAGGCAAAGAAGACCTATGATAGCAAAGTTCTTGTCTGCGTTTTTTTGTTTTGTTTTTGCTTTATGAAGAATATTGAATAATTCAGAGGAAATACTTTCCAGAGACAAAGGATGCTATTCAGAGTGTTTGCATCATACCTCTCTGAAGATGGATCTCTGTAATGAGCCTACATCAATATTCAGAGATGTTTCAGGAGGGGCTGAGACAATATGGTCCAAAACCTTTGTTGAAGATGAAACTAAATATAAGGATAGAAGCTGAAAATATAGTTGGCTGATGTGGCCAGTAGAAGACGTCTTCAAATACAGTTATCTCTCATTCACTCTCATCACTCTCAACAGAAACTTCAGTCATGACACTGGAAAGGACCTTATCTAGTGGCCTCTTGGTATTTGTTGAATGGAAGGGTTGTGTCTGCTCATAAGAGCCTTGTTCTGGTACCTTTGATCTCTTAGTTGAGTGGCCACTGAGATCTCAAGACCTTTATTTTACAAGCACAGTTTGAGTTTTATTTTGCGTTCAAAACTCAGGTTCATGACCATGTATATTCTAGCCTGCTGAATCTCATTGGCCACTTTGGCCTCTGTCACACCATTTCGTGAGCTCTTCCTGTGGGTTATCTCCATCAGGTTGGCGGTTTACTATGCAGAAAAGCCGAGCGACCTATCAGCAAACTTAAAATCTCCTCTTTCAGTCAGTAATGAAAAATATACCTATACACACTAATTTTTTTTTTAATTTATAAAGGAGACAATTTATAAATTGGTTCTCTCACCATAATCAAACATTTACTTTCAGATTCTATCCTTTACCACATTTTGGTGAAACTATGGGATGGTCTCTGTCATCCAATGGGCCCTCATAGCTTCTGGTCAATTCTTCTGTAGTCTCCTAGTCTCTCTCCTATTCTCCACAGCAACATTTGAGGTGGTCTCCATTCTCCTTAAACCTCCCACCCCCCAGATTCTCCTCACTCTCAGCAGAGGACACTGCCTGCTACTTTATGGGAAAGACAGAGGCTGTCAGACAGTCAAGCCATATGTAGAATCTAAAAAGAAGACAAATGAACTTATTTACAAACCAGAAACAGACTCACAGACATAGAAAACAAACTTACGGTTACCAGCGGGGGAAGGGGTAGGAAGGGATAAATTGGGAGTTAGAGATCTGCAGATACTAACTACTATATATAAAATAGATAAACAGCAAGTTTCTACTGTATAGCACAGGGAAGTATATACAGTAACTTGTAACCTATAATGAAAAAGAATATGAAAACGAATATACATACGTATATGTAAGACTGAACTATTATGCTGTACACCAGAAATTGACACATTGTAAACTGACTATACTTCAATAAAAATATATATATATATTACTTACAAGCCACCCGCCTGCCCCCCACCAAGAAAAAGAGAAACCAACTATGGCAAAAACAAACAAACAGCCTTTGTTTTTCCTTTGTGTTGGTGCCATTCTCAGGAAGCCTCTTTCTAAATGATGGCAAAATGCCTGCCAGCAACTTTAGGCTTATATCCAACTCTTACCAAACACAATGGAAAATTTTCTACCCAATTTCATAAGCTGGAAGTCTAGGAATCATTTTTGACTCCTGTTCCCCGACATCTTAATCACCAAGTCCTGTCCCGTCTTCTAAATCTCTCTGCATTCCTGTTGCCACTGTTGTAGTTCAGGTCATCAGCTTTTGTCTGATTCCTGCAGCAGCCTCCCAGTGAGTTTCCGCTTCTGGTCTCGCTGCCCTCCAACCTATTATCACGTCCCAGTCAGGGTCATCTTTTGAGAATGTTCATCTGATTCTGTCACTTGCCTGCAGAAGGCTGTGATGACCCTGCAGTGGTAGGAAGCTGAAGACAGAGCTCCTTGTTATGCTCTGTAAGCCCTTGCATGATACACCCCTGCCTGCTTCTCCTCTCACTTTTCACGTGTTGTTCAAGGCAATTCAGCCACAGACTCCAGACTAGCCAACGCCCTCCCAGCTCTGCCCTTTTCATACAGTGCTCCCTCCCCCTGGGCTATTTCCCTCCCTAATGAACCTCTTTTTGTCTCACATTAGATGTAACTGCAGATTTGACAAAATCCCTCCATACTGCGTTACTATACACTCTTCCTGCAAGAACATTCTACTTTTTCTGTCTTAGCAGTGATCACACTTTATGATCATTGCTTGTTAAATCATCTGTGTCCCTCAGCAGACCACAAGGTCCATGAAGGCAGATCTTTCCCTTGTTTTGTGAAATATTCCCAGCGTCACAGAGTAGATGCTCAATAAATACTGGTTAAATTGTAAAATAAAGTGAGATGTAATTGTACTAGGTGACTTTAGAATCTAGATTGATTCAGTAAGCTGCTGGAAAATCTATAGTCTACTGCTTTTCTTTTTTATATGCTTGTTGGTCCTCTTTAAAAAATAATTCACTTCATTTGACAGGTTAGGAGTCGGCAGCTCAGAGGGACCCAGTAACTTGCACAAACCACAGGGTGCTATTTATAGCAGCCTGATTGGACTAGAACTTGGAGCTCAGGTCTCTCAGTGCAGGGCGGGCTCCTCTCACCATGACACCAGCACTTTTAGCAGACTAATGCAGTATGGTTTTTATATTAATTCAAAGGAGCCTTATTGCTTCATATGTTTTACTTCTTAAGATGTACTTGCCGACCCTGTACATCTCAGCCGATTCTGACAGTTTTTCAGGATGAAAAACTCCCTGGTCCATAGATGCTTAAGTCTTGTCCAGAGTCCGTCCTCACAGGTAGGGCTGGCTCACGAAGAACCAGAAGTTACACATTGGATTCCCTTGTGCCGCTGTTTCTCCTCAGAAGGGTAATTCCTGAGTAGATGACATCTGGATTTGATCTCAGGAACACTCATGTTGTGTAAAAGAAGTAACAGACTTCTGTTTAACTCTTTGTATGAACTACCCTACTCCAACTGCGAGGCTGACTGACTGATATCCAGTATGAAATAGGAGCTTGAGCAGAGAATTGCTTCTATAAAAACAAGCTGAAGTTTGGAAAAGACTGAGTAAGAGCAACTTCCTAGAAAGAATTGTAATAGAACGGGGATGAGTGAGAAAACATATTGGAGAAAAATTTTAGTTAATTAAAAATAAGTTTTAAACATTTTAATTTATTAAAAAAATTTTTTTTAAATCAAGGAAACCATAATTGGTACCTGTTGACCAAAGCATTATGAATCTTCAATTAATTGACCTATTCTGTACATGAATGTCTTCAAGTGTTCATTTAAAAGAAAATATTCAGTGTGTCTTTTTATTATGGTTTCTGCTTTAAGTGATTATTTCAATTAACCGAATTACCTACCCTTCTGCCCTTTGTAGGTAGACGTGTTATATGTAGCTCGAACTTTCATGTGGTTACAATTTCGCTTTTGAACTGAAGTTTAAGCTTTTCAAGGGCTAGGACTGGACTTATGTATTTCATTTCCTGTAAATCTTACCACAGGGCCGAGTGCAATTCTCTACATCTGCCTCTGATGATGGAAGTTTATTTCTCTAGCTATTAGCGGGCCAACTCGTCTTTCTCACTCTGGGTCAGCATTATTAGTTTGTTTCCATCTCTACTCCTTCCTTCTTCCTAACTCACGGACATCGTTCCTCCTGAAAAGGAGAGAAAGGGAATGTGTAAGGAGATGGTCAATCTCGTGTGGGTCTTAACAAGCATTTGTCATAGTTCTTGATACTAAAAAGGAAGTGAAAGACAAGTTTCAAATATATTTAAAACAGATGTTTGTGCTTAAATTTGAAAATTCCAAATGCCACCCTTTGACCCAGAAAGTCTGCTTCTGGGAACCTATTCTATGGAAATAATTAAATGCAGGCAAAAAGATTTAGCTCTGCCATGGTCATCTCAGCCTTGTTTATAATGGGGAAGAATTAGGAACAACTTCAGTGTTCAACCTTCAGTTTTCAAAGACTTGACATATAAATATAATGGAGTTCCATTATTATGTGTTTACTGAAAAAGTAAAGATAGGTACAGTTTGTTAATTGGAAAGCGACCTATAAAATGTGTATAGTTTCTCATTTTTGTAAGACATGCAAAAATGATGAGGAAGATAGACATAAAGATTATATGATGGTAATGAAATTAATTTTTTTCTCATCTGTGTTTTAAACTTTACTACAATAAACTTCTATAAAGTTATTTTTAAATTAAAAGCTAGTTCAAACAAAATATTTCCATTTTTAAAATTTTTAAATTGAAGTATAGTTGGTTTACAGCGTTGTGTTAATTTCTAGTGTACAGCATAATGTTTCAGTTATACATATATATTTATTTTCATAGTCTTTTTCACCATAACATCCTCTGTGTTCTGAGAACAGCTGCTTTTCTGCTTCAAGGAGATTCATCATGTGACTCAGCATAAATTCATCACATGACTCAGCAGGAGCTGCCCTGTTCTTACCGCCGGTTGGACCATGGTGGACACCAGACCTTCACTGGCCAGAGACTCTTCTCAAGGTTTTTAAACTTACAACCAGAAAAAGCTTGAGGAATTCCTTGCCAGTGGTGGTTCTTGACCTCTCAGTGGTCACTTTTCCTGCCATGTGGGGAAGACAGTGAAATTGGCTTGCAGTGAGAAGCATGAAGGAGAAATGGGTGGAGTCTTGGGGGTGTCTGTGTCCTTGGGTCTTGATTTCAGGGAAGTTTACTATACCTCTGGCTTTTCCTAGATTCGGTTGTCTGATCGTTCCTTGAATTCTGTCCTCTGGCCTTCCCTTTCTGTCGTTCGGGTTTCTATCATTTACAGTCGAGAGAGTCCTGCCTAATAAAGGAGGAAGAGTTGTGCGCTGTTCCCAAGTTTGGGACTCAGGTTTTAGGATAGATTCCTCGTAAATATTGAGGTCTACTGTATTTTTTCCTAAACATTGAGGGATCCGTTTTCCCATCTAACTTTACTGACTTTCCTTTACATAAAACTATTAAGTGGTGAGAAGCTTAGCCTAAAACTACTCAAGTAATTTGAATGTTACCTTACTTTTCTCACGATTACTAAGGAGCTGAGAAAAAAATGGCCATGTTTCAAAATGTATTTAAGTTTCTGAGATGAATAGGGCTGTCATCTGCATCTGGGTTTAGAGAGTTGGGGGAGGAATGTGGTTTGATGGTCTAGATATCGAGTTTCAAACCCAGGGAGGGGAAGACTGGGAAGGTGCTGGCTCTGGGCTGGAGAGCCTACAACCAGTGCAGGCGTCCCTTTGATGGCCGGAACCGTGGACAGTTCCACACTGCCTGGCCTGCCTAGGGAGGTCACACTGGCCTGTAGTCAGGTGACATCTTCAGCATTATAGGAAATTAAAAAAAATTACACTCTTCTGATTTTTATTGTTTTACAGCTGTAAAAGTCTGCTCCTGCCCATTTGAAATTCTTTTATCTTCCAGAGTTTTGGGACAACATAAGAATAGTGGTTTAGTTTGGTTTTTAATATACACATCTTTTGCATTGTATGCAGTAGTTTTTGTCTTTTAAGAGTCATCTCTACTCATTTAAAAAAAAAATTGGAAAGCACATCAAAGCATAAAGACCAGGGGGAAAAAAATCACCCATGATTATACAACTTGAAGCCGGCAGCATTCACATTTGGGCAGATTTCTCCATGGTATCTTGGGGGAGTATTTTCCAAGCTTGACTTGGCAGCCAACCAGGATCTGTCCCAGACTCTATGACCTCCTGCGCTTCACTCCTCCCTTAAAAGTTTACTTAATCGACCCTGCCCGCCCCCTTCTGCCCTCCTTTAGTAGAAATTAAAGCCAGCTGCTGGAGGATTTGGTAACCGCTGAGGATGGCTGGTGAAGAGCGCTCTGGCCGCGGGGGGAGGCAAGGCGGGGGGGGGGAGCTCTGGGCTGCGGTGAAGAAGAGGCACCTGGCAGGGAGGCACCCCAGCTGGGCGGCGGCTCAGAAGCCTGGGGACATGGTGGCACAGACAGAAAGGCCCAGGGCTGCCAGTGCAGAAGCGCTGTGCTCCCCGAGTCAGTTCCCTGCTGTTCGCAGAGCTGCCCAAAGCTTGAGTCCAAGCTCCACCCAGAGCAAGGACTCCTGCAGAAACTGGCGTCCTCCTCACTTGGCCTTGCCTCTTTGGGGGCTGTCTTTTCCTTATACTCTTCGTAATTGTTCTGAACCACTTTCGTGTGGTTCAGAATGTATCTGTGCATTTTATATGGCGAAAGTCTTCCTCCTGCCCTGACACCCCCCAGACTCTTCTTACCCTCCCACAGCTCACTGCGGGTAATCGACTTTTAGCTTTTTGTTCTGTTTTTGTTTTTTGCGTGTTCATCCAGAGTTTACTCGCGAATGTTAAAGCAAATACAAATACATTCTGTATTCTCATTTTTCTCCCTCTTGTAAACAAAAGGATGCGTTGTTTGCACAGTTTCTGCACTTTGCTGGGCTTTTCCCCCCTACTTAATATATCTGGGAGACTTTAAAAAAATATCTGTGCTTTGAAAGCTCCCTTGTGTGTTTTTATACTTTTCAAAATCTTCCATTGTGTATATGTAGCATAATTTATTTAACCAGTCCTTTGCGACCTTTTGTTATTTTAAATAATGCTGCAATGAGTAACTTGTGTGTGCGTTACTTCTTACGTGTGGCCGAAGGGTAAAATTCCCAGATCTTAAATTACTGGGTCAAAGGAGATAAATTCAGTTGTAATTTTGATCTCTATGCCCAAATTTCCTCCCACAGGGGCTCATACCAATTTATATTTCCGCTGGGAAAGTGTGAGAGTACTGTTTCTCTTGAGGTATTCTTACGTACTGCCCCCGTGTTCCTCTGGATTGTTCTGCAGTTGTTTTAATTTTGATGTTGTCCTCCCAATCAGGTGGCAAGTTTATTGAGAGCAAGGGTCAAACATTTTATTGCTTTTGAATTATCTGCATTTAGGAACAGCATGATATGGGGCCTTTGGAGCACACTAAGTTTGTTTCCAGTGTACTTTGGGAGAATAAGCCAGTTAAACCTTAATGATAAAAAGATTTCTATAGTTTGTTAGAATTCAGCTGAATGGGTTTTCTTACCCCTCCAAAGTAGAGTTATCATGAGGTCTTGTTTTAAGTAGTTGCAGGATGAGTCCTGAAAGGAGGCGTTGTGACCTGGGCTTATAGCAAGTTAATTTGCTTATGTGTGGGCTTCTCTCCTGGATCTCACTGTCTTTTTACCAGACTCAAGCTGGAGATGCCCCAGCATCAGCCAGTCACTTCTTTTCCTGTGCAGGTGCCAGGGCCTGCCCTACAGTGAGCAGGAGAACAAAGAGCTGCTTTTAAACTTTTTTATCTCTCCCGAGTATGTAAACATGACGTTGTAATTTAGCCTCCTTACATCCTAGTAGCAAAAATGTGCTAATTGCTCCTTTGTTCTCGCGGTTTCTACTGTGTTGAATTCGCCCGCATGTATTGTTCTGAGCTGGTGTCCAGTGGTCTTCAGACTCTTTGGCTTGCATATTCCCCAGAGGAATTTTGTAAAATTCCATGCCCTCTCCCACATTTAGAGTCTATATCTAAAGTTTTATTCTAAGTTTAAGTAGTTTGTAGAGGAAGTATTTTACAGTATATTGTCCACATTAACTTTTTAACATGTTGAACGTACGTGTATACATACGTATGTGTGTACATATAGGTGTGGATTCTCAAAGCTGATACTCAGTAAAAGTAATTTTTTTAGCATCTGTATTCTTGTTTAAGCCGTGGATATTTTCAGGAAGGTGAGTTTGACATGTATGCGTTATACATATGCACCTAAAACTGATACAATGTTATATGTCAATTATATCTCAATTAAAAAAATAAAATTATGATAGATGTTCTGATGAGTGGTAGAAAAATAGTTCACCATGAGGCTAAAAAAAAGTTCAGTGAAATTTGGTGGAAATGTAGTTGCTGGGGGAAAAAACAAGAAGAAAAGAGTCAATTGCCTAACCTGGCTATAAATTTATGAGTATAGGTTTTTCAGGGATGCGTGCAAAAGAGGCAGAAGCTAAACAAGTAAGCTGATGGGCTTTAATACTAAAATATGAATGTTTACTTTGTAGAAAGAGCTATCCAGTTTCAGGTCAGATATTCAACACCTCCTTCACCTGTAACAGACCTGGACCAGTGGTAAAGAGGCATTTGATGAACAACTGATCAGAGAACAAGCAAAAAGAAGTGAAGCAGGATTTGGCTGAGTGTCTGAGTCTTTTCAGGCTGCTGTAACAGAATGCTGTAGACCGTGACTTATAAACACCAGACGTTTATTTCTCATATTTCTGAAGGCTGGGGGGGGGGTCCACGATCAAGGCAGCGTGGTGGGTTTAGTGTCTGGTGAGAGCTCAGTTCCTCCCTGATGCTGCAACCTCACAGCAGGAGGGGGCGAGGGCTCTTTCTGAGGCCTTTTATGTAAGGGCACTAATCCCATTCATGGGGGCTTCACCCTCATGACCAAATCACCTCCCAAAGACCCCACCTCCTAATATTTTCACACTGGGGATTATGTTTCAACATACGGCTTTTCTTTAGAGGGGTGGGGGGGGGGCGACACGAACAGTGAGTATAGCAGCCTGCTTAGGTGAGTCAAACAACAGAGATTTATTTTCTCACAGTCTGGAGGCTGGAAGTTGGAGACCAGAATGCCAGTGTGGTTAGGTTCTGGTGAGAGCACTTTACCTGCCTTGCAGGCAGCCGTCTTCTCGTGAGCTCATATGGCCTTCCCTCCGTGAGCGGATGTGGACAGAGAGATGTGAATTTCTTGTTTTCTTCTTATAAGGCACCAACCCCACTAGATTAGGACCCTACTTTTATGACCACATTTAACCTAAGTCACCTCCTAGAAGCCCCATCTCCAAATATAGTCACATTGTGGATTATAGTTTCAACATATGAATTTGGTGAGGGGACACCATTCAGTCCATAGCACCAGGAGTCAGAATATGAGGTTCTAACTCAGACTCTGCCACTCAGTGGCTGTGATCCTGGTGGACATGTCCATTGTTTTTCTGGGTTTCAGGGCAAACATTTGTGATGATGGGGCATGGTGACCCCTTCCATGGTGATACATGATCTTGCATTGAGGAACAGTTGGGATTTTGTTCACTGTATTGTTTTCTCTGGCAAAAGAGGGGACCAATATATTCAAAACCATTTGAAAAATAATAAACCCTGAAAGAGGGTCAGGGATTTTAAGGCATTAACAAGAAAAGTTCAATTTCCAGAGAGCCCTCTGGATAACTAGGGTTCTGTGGTACACCAGCACCAAAGTATGACCAGAAAAATCTATGTGGGGCTGCAATGATTAAAGAAATGGATAAGCCCAAAGTCTGAGTTCAACATTGGTGGCTGGTCTGACAGCCAGCACCAGGGCAAAAAGAAAGGGCAAATGCTCAACAGAGGAACACTGAGCACCTCATTCCTGAGATCGCCTGTCATGATTTTGTGTAACCAGGCACTCTCAGATTTTTTTTTTCATTTTGTGTGAGCAAACACCTGAAGTATTTTTTCAGCTAAGACGAATGTTGTAAACTGTTTGAATTTTTATAGGTCTGAATATTGTAGATTGACTCCTTATAGAACTCAGAGTTCAAAGTATTCTTTCCCTCAGGAGCTTCAAGACGTTACTCCATTTTCTTCTAGCACCCACTATTGTTGGTGAGGTCTGATGTCAGTTTCACTCTGTTTCCACCTCCCTGGAAACTTTCAAAATTTCTGGAAGTCTGAAATTTCACAGGAATGTAACTGACTTGGGGGTCTTTGTTCGTTCACTCTGCGCAACAGTCAGTTAATCTGAAGACTTGGGTCTCTTTTCAACTCAGGGACATTTTCTCTAAGCTCTGTGACAGTCTCCACCCTTTCCTTTTCTCCTTTTGGAACTCCTACTGAAGGAGTATTGGACTACCTGCAGCCATCATCCCTGAGCCTTACCTTTTCTCTCATATTTCCATATTTTTGTCTGTTTGCTCTTTTTTTAGTTTTTTTTTTTTTTTGGCGGGGGGGGGCGTTATTATGTTTCTTTCTTTCTTTCTTTTTCTTTTAAGTGGAGGTACTGAGGATTGAACCCAGGACCTCGTGCATCCCAAGCATGCATTTTTACCACTTGAGCTATACCCTCCCCGTGTCTGCTCTTTATATTGAAAGTTCTCCTTTATTTCCAGATCACAGTCTTTGCCTGTGTACATTTAAAAAAATTCAATCCATCTGTTGGATTCCTCTCATCTCCCTGACCCCGTAATCATACCTTCATTACCAAGCCCTTTCTTTTGTTCTTTTCTAGATCAGATTTCTATGTTTAGCTGGAGGGTGGAAACTGAAGATGCTAAGGGAGAATGCTGGAGGTCCTGACCTCCCCAGCTGCTTGGAATGGTGATCTGCAGTGCCCCTCTCTGCACTTTCTGTCTTTGCCACTCAGTTTGAAGCTTCCATGAAACTTCTTTTCAAGACCTATGTTTCCCTGACAGGTTTGAGCTGTGGTTTCCATAGCTTCTTCTTTGTCAATGTCACTCTCATGCTTTCTGCCCTCTGCGAGGTCTCAAGATTTCTGGTCTACTGATGGCCACCTTGCTCATTTTTGTTCCTTTGTTGTGGTCTTGTTCTTTCTCAAAATGTCTTTTTCAGCTTTTGAGTGAGTCCTTGGATGGGAGAAGAGAAGGATCTTGTACTCAGCTCACCAGTTGAAACTGGAAGGTTCTTTCCTTTCTGAAAACTGTAGGCAGGTCCTCTCCTTCCTGCCTCCCGTTCTCTGGCTTGTCTCCTTAGCTTGCAGAAAGGTTTCTGCAGTCGTGCGTTCTGAACCCTTCTCCCAGCAGGCTGGGCTTGAAGACTGGGGAACTCCCTGGCTTGCAGACTCCTCACAAGGTACCCCGGGACTGCGGGGTTGAGAGAGCTCCTCCGGTGTTTACATAGTCCCCGCCAAAGGCAAACTGCATCAAACAAGTTGGGTGGGCAAAGAAGACTTTATTCAAGACTAATGTGATGGGGTCAAGATCGTATCAACAGGGGTGAGAGGTTGAACTCAACTGTGAATACAGCGGGGGTTGCTGGGGAATTGTAGCCACTGGGCAGGGTTGAGGGCATCAGGGTATGGAAAAGTCACAGAGGAGCTTGGTTAGATGCCAAGGGTTAGGGGATTCTTGCTAAACTTGGTAGGATTCTTGCTGAACTAGGCTTAAGCAGGCTGAGGATGGAAGGTCCAGGATACGGCCTCATCAGGAGGAGAGCTTGAGGAGACGGACCAAAGTTTGGTCAAAGAAGGGTCCTTGCCAGCTTTTTCCTCATTCTACATGTGAGGTACTATGACTGTTTCTGTTCAGTAGTGGAACTGTTGGCCGCGTGTCTCCCATCCTGATTAGACTTCTAGCCTAGGCCTGCTGTGGTATCTCTACCCAGCTATCTGTTTATTTTTTATTTGATTGGTGATCTTGCCTTAAAGATTAGTCATTCCTATCACTTTGGAAGGCAGCAGTGAATTGTGGCTAAGAGCACATGCTTTGAAATCAGAAGCACTTGGGGTCAGATCCCAGCTCTGCTAGTTATTAGCTGTGTGATTTGAGGCAGTTCACTTAACGATATCTTCTTCCTGGAGTTGTTAACTGTGAATGTAATTACCATTGCTCATTCAATGGAAGCTACCATTATTAGTTGTAGTGTTTTGACCCCGATTCCTACCATCTGGATCTCCAGCCAGCCGCAGCAGCATTCCCTCTTCCCTGAGTAACATACAGATTTACCTGGGCCTGGCAGACTGGCAGGTGTCTCCTGGGGACCGGCAACCTACTCAGAACCCTGCTTGCTCCAGTAGAAGCAAAATCCCCAAGGTCCTCTCTGGTAGCTGTCTTACTCTGAATGGTAGCCTGCGGTTCCTTCACCTTGCACTGCGCTAACTCTAAAGAGAGCGTCTTAACTTTGTTCCAATTGCATTGCACATCAAGGCCATTGGGGCCTTCTTTTTTGTGGCATGGTTATCAAAGTAGTTACCTCCATCAGCACTTAGAATGGAGTGTTAACGCTACAGAGCTCGTCTGCTCATCCGTGCTTGTCAAGTGCTTCTCTTCAAGTTACCCCCATTAGATCAGTATGTTCTCTGTCACCTCTTTGCTTTCAAAAGTGCATCTTGCGGGGAGGGTATATCTCAGTGGTAGAGCGTCCTGGGGTTCAATCTCTGGTACCTCCATTAAAAATAAATTAATAAACTTAATTACGCCCCCAAAACAAACCCCAAACAAACCAAACAGAAGAGATTGAGAGCACACTGGCATTACAGAAAAAATAAAATTAGCCCTTAATTAAAAACAAATGCATCTGAAACTTTCAGAAGGTGGAGGAGTTGTACAAAACTAGGGGGCGATGGGGAGGAGACGGCCATGTCGTTTCTGTAGCAGAGCATGTGGGAGATTCAAGATGACAGACAGAAATGGAACAGGATCCTTGCACATCGTGGAGACTACAAGTGTTGTTTCTGCTTCTGGTATCACCTCTAACGCCTCTGCTCTCAGATAAGAGCAGAGACGATTCCACATTGCAGTGGGTGATGAATGAGCTGGTGTTTCCCTTCCAGCAGGTCTCAACCCTGACATCATTTCCAGCGCTGACAGCACAGCGGGGCTGAAATCACCCGTGAATCACTGAATCTGAATCACCCCTAATGAAATGTCAGACATCCTTTAAAGGGACTTCGGTGGAAGTTGCTAGAAATAGTGCTGATTTTTAATGAAGTATAAATTAAAGAAGGAAAGAGGTGAGTTAGAAATTTTTGCCTAGTACTGTATTAGGATTCTCCAGAGAACCAGAACCAATGGAGTGTGTGTGTGTGTGCATGTTTATATGTATATGAAGATATTTAGTCTAAGGAATTGGCTCATGCAGTTATAGAGGCCGAGAGGTCCCAAGATCTGAGCAAACCAGAGACCCAGGAGAGCTGATGGTTTGAATCCAGTCTGAGTCCCAAGGCCCGAGAACCAGGAGAACGGATAGTGTGAATTCTAGTCTAAAGGCTGGCAGGCTTGAGACCCCCTAAAAGTCTACCTTGAACGTTTTAGTTCAAGTCTGAAGGTAGAAAAAAGACTGATATCCTAGCGAAAGCGTTCAGGCTGAAAGAGTTCTGTCACTCGGCCTTTTTGTCCTGCTGAGGCCTTCCGCTGAGGCTCACCCCCGTTGGGGAGGGCAATTCTGCTTTCCTCAGTCTGATTCAGATGTTAACCTCATTCAAAGAGACCCTCACAGACATACCCAGAGTCATGTTTGACCAAGTGTCTGGGCTGTGTCCCCCCTCAACCCCGGCCTAGTCAAGCTGACACACAAAATTAACCATCACAAGCGCCTCATCCTCTGTATTATTTCGGTCTCTTTTGCAAATGGAAAGTAGGAGAGTCTAGTACAAGGATATGTCCAAAATTCTTTTCCTGACAGCACTGCAGCTCCTGCTTTAAACATGGGTTGGATCCTTGACTCAAACTCACCTGATGTTAACGCATCAGTCACTGAACCAGGATAAAAGTTGTAGTTACCGAAATTCTTTCCACTGGCACCACTGTGAGAAGGAAGGGAGCCCCCAGGGGAAGGAGAGTTATGGGAGTGACTTCGTTATTGGACGTGTATTCTGCCTTTGCTGTGGTTACTCTTCAGACAATAGAATTGTGTGTGAGAACCAGTGTTCCTCCTGCTTTTTTAACACTTGGCTTTTACATACCCAGGAGCCTGGTCCCTTCAGTAGCGTGGAGGAGGTGGAGGTTGTTGAAGTGTGTGATTGTAACGATTATTTGCTTTCCTTACGATATGATTTTCTTAAAGCAGATCAGATGAGTCTCCGTTGGTGGTATCGATGGTCAGGTAGAGCCAGAATACTCTTGACTTTCCCGGTTCTCAAAGTGTGGTTCCTGGATCAGCAGCAACAGCACCACTTGGGAATTTGTTAGATTAGAAACATCTCAGTCCCACCCCAGACCCACTGAATCAGAAACCCTATGGGTGGGACCTAGGATCTGCATTCTGACAAGCCTTCCAGGTGACTCGGATGCACATTCACATTTGAGAAGGGTTTACCTAGTGTATTTGCAGTTAAGTTGCTTGGGAGTGATGAACACACCTTGAAATTGAGCAGAAAGCTAGAGAGGCAACAAATTGTGATCCCAGAGAATTCCAGCACTCAGCACAGATCACATTCTTCCTCTGAGCAGATATTTTCATCACTGTGTGGTGACGGTTAGCCCTGCTCGGTTGACTCAGATGTCCTTTTAGGCGTCTTTATCAGTTTGAAGAAGGCCCGCTCCCCCACAAAGGGCACACGTCGTACCTCAGTGTCCTTGAGTCGTGCGTTAAAGAAGACTGGAACTGACGTCCCTCTCTGAGAAGCACAGGGCAGGCGAACCTAGTCTGCTGAGTGGTGGGACCCAAGTTCTACTTCCTGTGGTCCAGATGGTGTGAAATGGATGGGGGGGGGGGGGACTTAAGCAGGTGAATTTCACATTGCAGTTGTGCCTTTTAGCATTTTCTTACCCCGGTAGTTTGACAGAGCTTCTGAAGATCAGGTTAAAGCAGCTCATTGAATGTGGACAGTGATTAAGCACACTTGTTAGTGTCAGCAACCAAACGACTTACTGCTTCCTCAGCTCTGTTTGAAAGAAAAGCCTTCCAGGGCTTCCTGCTTACCTGTGTCATATCTGCTGTGGAGAGAGTTAGTTCACTTTTTTTTTTTTCTTCTCAGAATTAAGTAGAGGCAGAGAGATTTACTCCAGAGGGACAGAAATGCCTGTTATTGGTAATGACAACATTTTGATATTGATATTCTTTAAAAATATATGTTAATAGTTTTTCCTGCCAATTCCAAAGACTCTGCATGTATTACCAAAGGCATAAGAAGGTTACCCCCAAACTGAATTAGATGTTTCTCCATGTAACTCTCTGAGCTTATCCATATCCTGGAATCAAGTACAGTGTTAAAGTGATCTGCCTACTTGTGAGCTGCCTTATTAGGGGATAAGTTCTTGGAGGGCAGAGGTTTCTCATTCTTGTTCATTGTAGCTACAATGCTCCTCGCATAATGTGTGTTCAGTCAATTTTTGTTGAGTGGATGAATTTTGTGACACCTCCTAGGTGTCAGGGTGTGTACTTGGTGCCGGCTACACAGAGGCAGATAAGGCTGGCTCCTGGCCATGAAGACATTACAGTCTTATAGGAGAGAGAGACACCAGTCAGTGCTCTGTAGGGTGAGGAAGACTTCACAGAGGAAGTGACATCTGAGCTTTCGAAGGGTGAACAGAAATTTGCCAAGGAGACAAGCTGAGGTGGGAAGTTACATAGAAGGCATTAGAATCAAGTGACAGGATGTGCCAAGAACTGGAGGTAATTCAGTGTTAGTGAATTTACGGAGTGGGGAATGGATGGGAGGTATGTTGTGGAGTGAGGCCAGGTTAAGGGGCTTAGAAATTGTCATCTGAACAATGGGGATTCATTAAAGAGATTTAACCAAGGAGTTCATGAGGTGGCCACTTGGAGGATGAACTGATTAGGAAAGATGAAAGCTGACAGGGCCTGCACTGGGGCAGTCGTGGACAAAACTGTCTGTGCTTGGAGACCGGAAGGAATGAGAGGAAGAATTGAAAGTGACTACGTGTGGGGCGGGGCTGCGCTGCAGCCCAGATTGTTAAAACAGATGCAGAGTGGGTGCAGGAGGAGATACTGGGTTCATCTTAGTTTGGTTAGCATCCTGAGTTTACAAAACTGTGCAACATTTTGGCAGAAGGGCCCAGAAGGCTACTGGACATTCTGGGGGCTCAGAGAAGAGGCCAAGGATGGGGTGATGCTCAAATTTATACACACCTGTGTTTAAACAAACAAATAACCAAATCAACCTCTGGGTGGCTGAGATCATGTAAAGAGAAAGGATGAAGCTCAAGGAAAAATGAGGCCAAGACAGAGCCTTGGGGAATCCAGCATGAGAGAGAAAGAGAAAGGCAAGCCACCATGGGGGAGGAAACAGGGAAGTGGAAGACAGGCTTCTCAAACTCGAATGTGCCTCAGAGTCACCGGCAGGGCAAGTTAAAGCACAAATCTTGGACCCACCACCCATGGACTCTGATTCAGTGGGTCTGGGGTGGGCCTGAGATGGGCATTTCAGATGTGCGCCCACGTGGTGCTGGTGGTGCTGGCTCATTCAGGGCACGCTTCCGGGGGCATTGGAATGGACTGTGAGAAGGCAAGGGGGTGGTCGTTGGTGGGTAGTTTGAGGTTTCTGGGTTCTGTAAGAACCCTGGGCATGTTTGCAGGTTGAGGCAAAGGACACGGCAGAGACAAAGAGAAGTTGGACATCCTGGAGAGAAGGGGGATGATTAAGGAAGGAAATTCGCTGATGAGATTAAGAAGGATGGTACCAAGAGGATGAGACATCAGAGATGGTCACAGTAATGAGATCAGTGGGCTGTGGTGTCCTCTTTCGAAAGCAAAGCCCCTCTGAGTGAGATGGTTTTCTTGTCACTTCCCCTTTTTCTATTTTGTTTTTTCGTCTCCTGCCTCGATCCGCTGTTCACTTTCACCTTTCTGACTCTTCCACTGCGCCTCAGAGCCTTTGTCTCGCTGCCAAAATCCTCCCAGTGCTGTCACTTCCGTGCTCAGATCCACAAAGAGACGACTTGCTACAGATGAATGATCAGTAATGAATAGACTTTCAGCAACACAAGGCATTTCAAGGATAAAGGAAAATTTCAAAGGATGTTTGATCATTCTTGCTAAAATTGTGTTTCTACCACCGTCTTGCTAGAACGCTGCCAAGCTGTTTGACAGCTCCCCTAGGATGTCGCTCCCTGGTACTGCAACCATAGCAAAGCACAAAGACACAGCTTTCTCTCCTCTGCTGACTAAAGCCTGCTTCCTTGTCGCCTCAGAGCCCTCAGCTGAACTAGAAAAGCTTCAAAAATCACTTTGTATGATTAAAAAAAACAGCCACCACCCCGATGAAAGCTGTGCACCTATGTGTGTCACACTGTCTGAGTTCAAGATGACAAAAATGTAGTGGAGGCTTGTCATAGAACAAGCGCTGAGGGAACCCTGAGAGCCAAAGAGGAGAAAAACACTGTTGGGATTCTGAGAGGGTCTTCATCTCCCTTTCTTTTCCGAGTCCTGAACCAGATGATAGAGGAAACAGGCTGGGATTAAAATATCACCTTCCTTGCTGCTAGAGCTAGTCTGGAGAAGGTAGCTTGGACCTGAGGCCAAAACAGGCTTCTCCTGGCTTCCTCCATGAACTTGAACTTCCCCCCAGACATGGGCGAGGTCACAGGAAACTGCTTGCCCTGCTCCTGCATGAGGAGAGAAGAAGGCATGTATGCCGCCTGTGGGGCGGGCGTCTTTGAAAGAGAAACGGAACTCCAGAGGAGCCTGGGCAGAGCGTGCGGTGACCCTGTGTCTAGGCTCATCAATCGTAGCAGCAGTTTTTCTTCCTCGAGGAGGAGTGAATGAGGGAGGCAGGCAGAGAGAAGAATAGAAGCTGTTTCCTCAATACCGTGGACAGAGAATGTCTCCTGTGTTCTTGATCAAAGCCGCCTGGGGAGATGGGAATAGCACGCTTTCTCCATTTGATCTCCTAACCTCCGGGTTTTATAATCAGACCTCCAGCCAATTGAGGATGGGCTGCCCTCCTGTGGTACGTGTGTTGGAAGTGACAAGGGTGGTATTCTGGGCATCACGGGCACTTTGGCTCCAACTTGCCTAAGACTTTTCCCTCTTACAGCACCTTTGTGTACCTGCCTGAGAACCAGCGACGTGCTTTCCAGCTGCACCTACAGAATGTTCCAGAAAAGGACAGAACAAGTACATTGATTCGATTAACTCTAGCACTGAGCTTTGCTCCGAACCAAAGATTTATTTTTTGTTCTAGTTCTCAAGAGTGTCCAGCCACGTTTTGCTGTGAGCCCAAATTGTAGCATCAGAGTATTCCAGTAATACCATGCCAGCAACATAAAATTGCCGTGAATTACAATACTCCTCCGTGATTAAATTCCAAAAGGCAATTTAACTTCCTGCCTCACAAAGCTCTCAGTCTAATAGAATAAGACAAATGCTTCAGCAAATCATTACAAGCATTTTAGGGTAAAAATAAAAACACAGCAGCTTAGAGGAGACAGCGAGCGTTAATTCTATCTAAGAGAACAGGAAGGGGTTTCACGTGATAGATTTTTTTTAAAATTTATTTTGAAAAAATTTCAAACTTACCAGAAAAGTTGCAAGAATGGTAAACATTAACTCAGATTCATCACTTGTTAACATTTTGCTATATTTGTTCTTTGTAAGTACACACACACACACACACACACACACATATACACATTATTATTGTTAGTATTAACTCTGCCGAAACATTTTAAAGGTGCAGTCATCCTCATCCTTTGCCCCTAAATATCGCAGGATGTATCTCTTAAGAACAAGGACTTTCTCTTACGTAACCACAGTGTAATTTTTTTTGATTCAGAAAATTTAATATTGCTGTAATGCTGTTATATAATAAAAAGTCCAATTTCTAATTTCACTACTTGTTGCAATAATGTATTTTATAGCAAATTTTTTCCAATCTAACATCCAACCCAGGGTTACACATTACATTCACTTGTCACATTTCTTTAGCCTCCTTTAATCTCGAACATTTCCTCAGCCCCGCCGCTCCCTCCTTCCTTTCCTTTTTTCATGATATTGACATTTTTAGAATATAGGCCAGGTGTTTGATAAAATGTTCCTCACCTTGGGTTTGTTTGATTGTTAGATGGTTAGATTGCCTCATGTGCTTTGTTTTTCTTTTGAAATAATTTCAAACTTACATATAGAGTTTTCCAACATTTTTGTAAGTTCCTAGTGATTCTTCCCCAGATTCACCAATGTTTAGCATTTTGTGACATTTATATTTGTTCTGTCATTTTCTCTTCCTGTCCCTTTATGTGTGTTTGTATGTGTACAGAGTAGTTTTTAAAAAATCTAAACCAGTTAAGATAGGTGTCACCCTTTAAGTGACAGCTTTTAATTTTTAAAACTTATTTAAAATAAGAATTGTATGTGTTTAAGGTGTACAACGTGATTTTGTATGCATATGCATAGTGAAATGATTGTGATGGTCAAGCTAATTAACATATCCATTTCCTTACCACCAGTTACCTTTAATTGTGGTGAAAGCACCTGAAATCTCACCTCTTGGCAAATTCCCAGCATTCAGTACGGTATTATTAACTACAGCCATCCTGCCGTGGAGTAATCTCCAGGCACAGCATCCTATAGGATGGCACCTTTGTACCCTTTGACTGATATCGTGTTTCCCCCACCTCCATTCTACTCTCTGCTATGTATTCAGCTTTTTTAGATTTTACGTATAAGTGAGATCATGCAGTTTTTTTTAATTTCCTTTAGCATAATATCCTCCGGGTTCATCCATGTTGTCACACATGGCAGGAGTTCCTTTTTTTCAAAAGGCTGAATAATACTCCATTGTGTGTTTCTTTATCCACTTATCCATCAGTGGATAATTAGGTTGTTTCCATGTCTTGGCTCTTGTGAACACTTCCACAAACATGGGGGTGCAGATAACTCTTTGAGGTACTGATTTCATTTCCTTTAGGTGTGTACCCAGAATAGGATAGTTCTGTTTTTAATTTTTTGAAGAACCTCCATACTGTGTTCCATACGGCTGTATGAATTTACATTCTTACCAGTAGTGCACAAAGGTTCCCTTTGCTCCACATCTTAGACAACACTTGTTATTACTTGTCTTTCTTGAAAAAAAATTTTTATTTATATTTTATTTTTGTAATTTTGTTGGGAGGGTAGGTAGTTGGGTTTATTTATTCACTTATTAATGGAGGTGCTGGGGACTGAACCCAGGACCTTGTGCATGCTAGGCATGTGCTCTACCACTGAGCTATGCCTTTCCCCCACTTGTCTTTCTGATGGTAGCCGCCCTAACACATGTGAGGTGATATCTCACTGTGGTTTTGCTATGTATTTCCCTAATGATTAGTGATTTGGGGCATCTTTGTTGTACTTGTTGACCATTTGTATATTGTCTTTGGAAAAATGTCCCTTCAGGTTTTTTTCCCATTTTTAAATTTGGGTTATTTGTTTGTTTTGCCACTGAATGGTAAGAGTTCCTTATATATTGTTTATGTTAACTCTTATCAGATATATGGTTTGAAAATATTTTCTCCTAATCTGTAGGTTGCCTTTTCAATTTATTTATTTTCTTGGCTGTGCAGAAGCTTTTTAGCTTGTTTATTTATGCTTTTGTTGCCTGAATTTTTGTTGTCATGTAAATGACAGCTTTTGAAAGAATTCTCAAGGGGGTGAATCAGCTTGCCAGTTGGACTAAACTTGGACATGGGAAAGGAATTATAACCATAGTGATCAGCATGTGTGGGGTTGTAAGCAGGTATGTGTATGATGTAGCTGGTGAGGAGCCAGTGTTTGAGAGTAACTGGGATAGGGGACAAAGGACTAGGATGGCAGTTATGGAATTCATCATGTTAACGAATTTGGACTTTGTTCCACATGGAAAAAGAAATATTGAAGATATTTCAGGAAAGAGATGATAGCGTCTTATTTATTTTCCAGAAGATTTAACTGTAGGGCAATTTGGAGGAGAAAGGGCAAAAGAGACCAGCAGGGTGGACCTTGCCTTACAGCAGATGATGATAAAGACCTGAGGGAAGGGGATGCATGTTTGTTGACTTCCTACTATTTACTCATCATTTTGCATATGATAATTATGATATGCATATGCATTTTGCATCTGATAATTGCATATGATAATGATCATTTAATTATCACAAAAACCTGAGATCAGAGAGGTGCAGTAACTTGGCCAAGAATAGTCATAGTAAGTTTATGGCATATGTCATATTTGAACTCAGGCCCATGTGACTGAACTACCATGGGTTCATGTGGGATGGAGCAGGACTGAGAGGACCCATAGGATTCTGAATGTCAAGCTCTGATGCTAGTCAGATACAGTGGACAAGGCAGCTGATGTTAATGATGAAAAATGGTTACTAGGGAAGAGAAAGAGAAGGTAGGGAGAATGATGACTTTTGTTAGCACTTCCTATGAATTTGGTTTGGAAGCCTGGGCTGGGTTTGTGAAACACCTCGGAGAAGATGTCTAGTGGGCAGTTTGGCTTAAGAGCTCAGAAGAAAGTCAAGGTTAAAAGTAGGGATCTGGCTGCCAAAGTCTTGAACGTGTTCAGCTAGTGGGTGCTGAATGAGAACAGAAGATGGCTGAGGGCAGAATCCTGGGCACACAGACTTCAGGGGTGCTGGAGAAAGAAAGGCCAGTGAAAGAAAAGAGAAAGAGTGATGAGAGAACCAAGATTGGACCATCTCAAGAAGGCAGGTGACCAGGATTTACCATGTACTCTGCAGAAGAATTCAAAAAAGGGGGCCTGACTGTTGAGAAAAGGGAGACCTCCTACACTGCTGGTGGGAATGCAGTTTGGTGCAGCCACTGTGGAAAACAGTATGGAGATTCCTCAAAAGCCTAGGAATAGGCTTACCATATGACCCAGGAATCCCGCTCCTGGGCATGTATCCAAAAGGAGCCCTACTTCAGTAAGACACCTGCACCCCAATGTTCATAGCAGCACTATTTACAATAGCCAGGACATGGAAACAGCCTAAAAGTCCATCAACAGATGACTGGATAAAGAAGATGTGGTATATTTATACAGTGGAATACTACTCAGCCATAAAAACTGACAACATAATGCCATTTGCAGCAACATGGATGTTCCTGGAGAATGTCACTCTAAGTGAAGTAAGCCAGAAAGAGAAAGAAAAATACCATATGAGATCGCTCATATGTGGAATCTAAAAAAAAAAAAAAAAAAAAAAAAAAGAACATAAATACAAAACAGAAGCAGACTCATAGACATAGAAGACAAACTTGTGGTTGCCAAGGGGGAGGAGGGTGGGAAGGGACAGACTGGGATTTCAAAATTTGAAATAGATACTGACAGGCATACGTAGAATAGATAAACAAGATTATACTGTATAGCACAGGGGAATATATACAAGATCTTATGGTAGCTCACAGTGAAAAAAATGTGACAATGAATATATGTATGTTCATGTATAACTGAAAAATTGTGCTCTACACTGGAATTTGACACAACATTGTAAAATGACTATAACCCAATAAAAAAATGTTTAAAAAAAGGCGGGGAGGCCTGAAAAGATTCACTGGGATTCCTGACTGATGCAGTCACTGGTTACCTTAATGAGAGCCATTTCAGTAGCTTGGCAGGAGCCAGCCTTCTCAGGATCAAAGAGAGGATGGTGGCAGAGGAAGTGGACACAGAGAAGAGCCTACTCTTTTAAGAATTTCGATGAATGGTGATGAGGACAGCAGTTCATATTATGAGGGTTTACTGTTTGCCCAGCACTGAGCTAAACAGTTTACACTCATTATCCAGGATAATCCTTACAATACTCCTGTGAGGTGGGTGCCATTATTTTCCTCATTTTCTGAGGAGGGAGTTATGGCTGAGAGTGTGTAGATAGGTTAAGCAATATGCCCAAGTTTACAGCACTAATACATAGAATAAGGATTCAAAATCTAAATCTTTCTGAGTTGAAAGTCTGTGTTGTAAGGTGTTGGTGGTTTAGGCCTGAGCCTGTATGTAAGTGGCAGGGGAAAAAGATCCCTGCAGTGAGGAGGATGCTGACTTTATGTAGCAAAGAGAGAAGAATCGATGGAGCAAAGTCTCAAGGAAGGATATTAGATCACATTAAAAAATAAAGTGCCTAGTTTTGGACATCTCTTTGTCAAAAGCCAGAATAGATGAAAGAAGAATCCATGAATGTGCACCCAGATGTCAGCCAAAGTAGCGTTCTTTTTTTGAGATTTAAGTAAAATTGGCTTAAGTTCCCATTGCACATCCATTTGGGAAGTTCAGTACCTGCTCCAAGATTTCTGATAATTCCTGGGAGTTGATCTCATGGTTTCTTTGGCTTTTGTGTTTCTGTTTCCGTTGAATTCTTCATCTCAGTTGTAACTCAGTTCACATGATCTTATTCCTCGGTTCCATGCAGACCCAGTTGTAGAACTCAGACCTGCCCTCAATCCTTTTTTCTTGATTTCCCCCCAAATCACTTACATAAGGCATTTGTACATGTGTCAGATATTACTGAAGGCTTAGGGGATTTTATATCCTTAGCAACACAAACAATATAAAGTCTAATAATAGATATTTCTATTTTAAACATACTTTTAGCTCCCCATCACTGGCACTCTCTCCCGAAGCTTTAACCTCCCACGTTGATATTTGAGCCCCATCTCTCCTTCCCCCCTCCCGTGTCCTCTCTTTTCTCTCTTTCAGTCCTCATATTTTTGGTCTTTTTTTTTTTAATGTAGATCTGTTTAGTTATCTCTACATTTCAGTTTTATTGTAAGTCTAGCTTTCTTCTTTCATACTTCATTCAGGTGTTCATATCAAGGTAGTTTCTTCGATAAGGCATTTTCTAATCCCTAAGAGGAGCTCTGGCATCAGCTGCTAAAATAGTAATTTTTCACCCCAATATTTATAAATAGGTTTAGAAGTGGGAAGGGGGAATTTAAAAGAGATCACATCTGTTAATTCTGTTTTCTCAATGAATATGGGACATGCTCCTCTGTTGAGCTAGGGATGGACTAGTAAAGATTTGACAGCTAAGGTGAGGGATTCTGTCAATAGAAATTTACAAGATTTCTAAAATATTATGAAATACCATATTTATATAGGGTGATTCCTTTAACCAACCCTACAGACTTGTAGAATTGATTCCCTTGCTAGAGATGGATTATTCAGTTTACTGAGTACTCTGGTCAATATGAGAAAAGTAGAAAAACCAACAGAGAAGGAGAAAGTTGGTGTAAGCAAACTAAAGCCAGGGTCATGGGGATCACAGTTCTGGCTAATCCTTTGTCCCTCTCACCGCTGACACGAATATACGTTAAACAGTTTTGGCATTGCACTGGGGCTAGAGAGCTGTTCATCTTGCAGCTGAAAAAGGATAAAGGAGTTGTGTTAGTTATTTATTGTCCCATAACAAATTACCTCAAACTTAGTCGTTTATTACGTCTTAATGCCTACAGGTCAGGAATTCAGCAGCAGCTTAGCTAGGTGGTTCTGGCTCAGGGTCATACCTGAGGCTGCAGTCATCCAAAGGCTGGACTGGGGCTGAAGGGTCTGCTCCCAGTCTCACTCACCTGGCTGTGGGCAGGAAGCCTTGTTCCTCATCACAAAGACCTCTCCATTGTATTGCTCCTGACACGGCAGTACTAGCTTCTTCCAGACCGGCAGTACTAGCTTCTTCCAGACCGAGTGATGGGAGGAAGAGAGAGCAACCATGTGAGAGCTGAATGCCTTGTATAACTTAATTGCAGAGTGACATGCCATCACTTTTCCCGTGATCTCTTGGTAGCATAGACCATCCCTGGTACAGTGTGGGAGGGGGCCACAAGGGAGCAGGGATCACTGGGGACATTTTGGAGACCTCCTATCGCTGGGGTCTTTCCACAAACATTTTTTTGAGTGTGTAGGTCTGTGTGGGCTCATATTTTAAAATTCCACAAAGGGGTATATTTAGGCAGACTGGTAGTTACCTGACTTTTACATTTAATGGACTAGTAAAATGAAAAATAATTGGTGGTGGTAGCAGTAGGGGGAAAAATAGGTATGTCTCAGTATTTTGTCACATAAGGAAGATAAACAAAAAGCTATTTACCATCACCAAAATTTCATAAAAATACATTTTAACACAAGCAAAGGGGAAGGACATAATCTCAAAATAAAGGACAGTCTTTTCAATTGACTAAATTTAGCTTTATTAAAACTCAACTAACTTGCCTTTGCTTTTCTTATATAATGGTGAACTGATGAAAAACTTCATCCTGTCTTGGTCTACAAGCTGTCATTCAGGAACCACCGAGGCAGACATGGAATGTTCTAGTACCTTTAGAGATGACTATGAGAACCATGCAGAAATGCATAATAGGCCATTAAAAGTGAGTGAAAACAGAACTGGAAATGGTTGACACATAAAGATAGCAATTTTACAAAATTATGCTCATGAGCTGGAAGGAAGCCACAGAGTTGGCAAATATTTATCAATTTTTGTGATTTTTTTGCTATTAACTTGTGTTCCAACTAATATTTACATGTTTATTGTTTAAACTAATTAAATATGAAATATAAGGAAATATTGAACATCATTGCAACATAGTAAAATGTACATAAAAGTGTATACAAATATATGTAGTATTGGAACTTTTAAAGGATTTTCATACTTAGCATATTTCACACATGGTTAAAATATTTTTGGATTATTTACATCACTTACGTCAGTCATCCTATTTCTAAATAATCACCTTTTCACTTTATAGATATGCTTTTCTTCATAACCTACGTGGTGTAATTATGTCTGGCCCTTTTTAAGAAGAGGATGATATATATGACACTATCCATTGAGTTGAGTTGAGAGTTGAGCTTTGGATTGTTAGTTTTGGCCCCCAGAATTGATATATTTGTAGAAATGTGGTCACACTTTCATTTGGTTCCATTTTTGACCTGTGTTGTAGTATTTGCAAGGCTTCTGAAGGCTTGGGCTAAGGAAGCGGTCAATGATGTTTTGCCCTGGTCCCACCACTTAGGTTGGGAATTAATATTTAGGAATATTTGGGAAAATAGTGAAAAACTTTCTCTAATAAAATCTTGTTGCAAACCTTCATGAATTGGCTTAAAATCTCCACAGTTTTCTTTTGAAAATCTGGTTGGCAGAGAGTACTGGGTTTTTGGGGGGTGGTTGTTTGTTTAACACATGAACTCCATATGTTATTAAAAAGTTATATATTTTAAAAGTTTAGCAAGATTACCCGTGGGAATTGCTCTTTCAATTTTGGTTTTACAGCCAAATTGGTTAAGACATTGATTGATGTTCTCTGAGTACTTCTGCGACACTTTGCTAATTTTCACTTGGAATGCCTTGTTTACAGGAAGCATTTTTAAGTGAAAGTAGTGAGCAATTGATTTTTTTTTTTGACTCTATGGGACACTTTTTGGTATTAGGACAATCCTGCAGTCATAGGGCTGCATACAAATTGTGCCATTGGAACTCAGCCGTCAATGCTCTGCCTAACTTTTCTTTTTTCTGGTTATAGCTCTCATTATGTTAAGTTCTTCAACTAGTCATTCATGCCATGTTGTGGCATGTTGTGCCTAGCTGGGCACATTTTTGTTACTCACTGGCCTAATTTAGGGCGAATGTTAGGTATCTGTATATTTGCCTTGGGGAACATTTGTATCATTATTTGGGACTCCCAGGAGCAAGCTTAGGACATTTTGATAGCATTTTGATCTCTCTTGATTGTCCAGTGTGACTGCCTCTACAAAAAGCACTGCTGACATGGTGAGCAGAGAATTAAAAACTCACGAGAGAGGGCTCTTGAGGGGAGAAGGGAACTTAGTGACAGATACCTTATGTTTTAGGGATAATAAGTAATTTTTAGACTATTAATCGGTCATTACAGATTACATGTCTTCTGGAGATAACAGGTTTGCCTCAGGCTAAGCTTCCCGATGTGAACCTAGTACAGAAGTTGTTTTTCATAGCCACATGCAAGGTAGTGAGTACTATGACATGACAGAGATGAGTTAAATCCTTTTTTGATGATGATACGTGCTTTGTCTTGGCGCCAGTATTAACTCAGTGGTCTCACTACAAATTATTTGCAAACCACTCAAACTGTTCCACCTTTTGCCAGATGAAAAACAGCTCTTTTAAAAGGTAACACGAAAGCAAGGACTCTCAGACTGAGCCATTTAGCAGGCTGAACAGTGCTGCCGGCAGAGCCTCAGAAGATGACCTTTTGTCTTTTTGGCATTGATGGACCAAAGAGAAGAGTAACCTTGGAACTCTAATCTAGAAATTGTCATGCATTGTTCTAAATATAAGCCATAAAATTGCTCGATCATTTATATATAGAAAAGATCTTGGATAGTGTTGTCAGCACTTTCTTTTAAAATCAAAGCATTATGGCTAGAACAAGTTCTTACCTGACTTAAACTCACTGATAATGCCTGAATCATACCTTTTGAAGGTTGCCAGGGGTCACCAGTGGCTGCGTTGTGATTGATCTAGAAGCCTTGCTGAATGGATTGTGGGTCTGGCTATCATCTTGGAAAGTGACCACTGGCGCCTCCCTATGACTTGAAGTAACTTTTATCATCAGTTTCTCCTTCCGTAGGACTAAACCCCTCTTCTCCTGGATATTCATATTTTAGGAAAACTAGGTGATCAGTGGGGGTCCCCTACCAGAGTGTTTTGCCAAAGTTTCTAAAATAAGCAATTTCCTGGCATAAGAACACAGTCTTGTTTAGTATACGTTGTCACACTATATGCATTTTATCTTTCTCAGACATCTACAACTCAAACTGTAATCCCCTTTGGAAAGAAAGAAGTGCTTACCAACTTCTTTAGACAGCCAGTTTTAAAATCTTTTCATCATTTCCGCATTTGAACTTATTTAACAGAATCAGATGCCTTCGTTAAACCCTTAATGCAACATGCAGTTCACATTGCTGTTTTCAGCATTTCCCTTGCACTGCAGTGTAGTTAAGATTTCGGCTCTGGGGTCAGACTGCTTGGGTCCATATCCTGGCACCACCACTTGCCAGGCATGTGATTTGGACAAGTCACTTAACCTCTTCCGGCTTTAGTCTTCTCATCTGAGAAATGAGAATCATAATGGCACTTACTGTGTAGGGTTGTTGTTGCGACTAAATGAGATAATATGTGACACAAACAGAAACCTATTCACATTTGCTTCAGTAAGTAAGGTTTTGTTTTTGGTAATAGTGAAGCTACATGAGCAACCTCATGGATACCTCTGAAGCATCTCTCTCCATCTCCCACGTGTTTCTTTGCTTCCTTCTGTGTGTTGGCTCTGTTTTCTGCAGACCAGCTTTCTTGGCTTATCACTATGCTGATGTCCAGAAATTCTTTACCCTGAATCTGGACAACTTATTAGATGAAGCACTCCCCATCACCTGACCCAGCTCCACAGTGCCCTCCGCCCAAGATTCCAGGTGAGAGCAAGTCCAGTCAGCTGAGGCTAGAGACGAGGAGGCCGTGCAGTGAGAATGGTGGCTCTTTCCAAAGGCTGATGGGGTTTAGGTCTTTAAGAAGGTGGTGGGGGTTGGGAGCAGCACTCGTTGGCATCTCTAGGATAATCATAGCAACAGTGTTCAAGGGATTAAAGGCTCCTTGCCTTGACCATTAATTATGTATTTTTCAAACCTTTTTAAATTTAATGTACATACAGAAAAGGTAACATATGGTAAGTGTACAGCTGGACGGATTTGGATAAACTGAACACACCTGTGTGACCACACACAGCTCAGGAAACAGAGCAGGACCATCGCCAACCTAGCCTGTTTTGCTCCCCTCCAGTAACTTTTCCTGAAGAGTACATTAGTTTTCCCTATTTTTATACTTTCTATAAGTGGAATCCTACCATATCTACTTTTTCATGTCTGGCTTCTTTTGCTTAATCTTATTTGAGGCATTCATCAATATTGCTGTGTATATTTGCAAAGCCTTTGCTCTCATTGCTGAAAGTATTCACTGTATGAACACACTATACTTTGTTTATCTAGTCTACCGCTGATGGCCATTTAGGTTGTTTTTTTTCTGTTTCTGTCTAGTTCTGATGGTGTTACTGTGAACTGGCTTGTTGAACATGTATATGTTACTACTGATTATTTTTACGACCAGAGGCTTATATAGGGTGTGGTGAATTCTATGCGTTACATAGAATTGGACTGATGGTCTCTTATGGGTGAATATTGCTATACTCTTTATCTTGTGGGTTCTTATCTTTTATGTTGTGATGTTCATGGTATGAGAGCAGCGTCATGTTTCAAACATTTCACGTGTATGAAAGAACCTCGCATATATTTTATAGGTGCTCAGCTTTTTATTGATGGAATGATGAACAAATGAATGAATGGTGTTTGCCTCCTTCTTTTCTGGGAACAAGCCCTATTTATAGAAGAGGCTCCAACTGCTGTATTTAGACAAGGATGACCTGCTTGCTTAGCCAAACCTGATTGATTGAGGGGTGGACATGGGACTCAAGCCAGGCCAATAATGTCTCTTTTCTGGGAATTTAAAATATAGAAAAGCCAGAAAGGGACTGGGCACTGCTGATTCCCTATGACTGTGCTCTAGAGAGAAATCTCCTAGGCTCCTGCTATTTGGTACCAAAGGCACCCTGGTTTTTGCTCTTCTCTGTCTCCTTGAAATGGATAAAGAGCTACATATATGATTGTTAAGTACCAATGCAAAAACTATTTTGATTAAGTTCCAAAATGCGAAAGTGGAGACCGTATGTTGTAAAAGGTCACAGTATGAGAGATGGATGAAGACAAGCTTCACGGTGTATCCTGTTGCCTTGGCTTGCTTTCTTGAGAAGAGCACCTGTGAATGTGATTGCATTTCCTGAGCCAGAAATTGCAATTTTAAGGCAACAGTCCAGGAGAGGAATCATGAGGACGTGTACCCTAGAAGTAGGTGTGGGACTGCAGGGTAGCAATCCCCCAGGTCAAGGCTTTTAGTCTTGGACACTGATTTAACTTAGGGGTAAAGAGAGAAGTTAAAGATGATGCTAGGTTTTGAGTTTCTGAGTTAGGAAAGATAATGGTCACACTGTTATAAATAAGGGCATTTGAGGAGAGCATAGGAGGAAGGGATAAGAATCAGTTCAGTGTTTAAGGTCCTGGTGAGACGACCTGATTGTTCTGGTGAATATTGGACTCTGGAGTTAGGAAGACTTGGAGTTCCATCTGTACTTGGCACCTCACTCTGTGATCTTGGGCACCTTATTTATTTAGCCTCTTTACATGTCAGTTCTGTAAGCTGATGCCTGCCTGTAAGGATTTAAATGAGACAGTGCCTATAAAGGGTTTAGCTTATTGCCTGACAATTAAGTATTCATAAAATACGTATTAATTGGATGATGACAGTGTGATGATGTCTGGAGTACAGTTGGAAAACAGGGATTGGGGTGAGGCACTGAGGGATCTGCTTCAAGGTAGAGGTGATGCTAGGAAGAGTGTGGAGAGGAAAAGAAAGTAGCCCAAGTGGTAGCTAGAGATATGACCTGTGAGAGGAAGAAGTGAGAGAGGAGGGGTTTACAAGATCCAAGGGAGGTGAGTGGTCAGCCACACAGGGATCGAGTGGTGTCAAGTTAGGCCAAATTTTGGTTGGGTATCTTTTTCTCCCTAAAGCTTGACTATTGTTGGTATCAAATAAGTCAATGTTAGGGGTAGTGATGTGTTAAATCACTCAGATGTCTGCGAAGACATTTAGGCTGAGTCCTCCAGGAAGTAGCTACCTACAGGTCCTCTCTTGTCCATGTCGAGATGAACCAACACCTGGTGATGAACCAGCCCTGGCTTCTGGGCTTCTCTTGTGTCTCCTCCCACACTGCTAGACTTGTGCCTGCTGCCACAGATCTCTGGAGAAGAGCCAAGAAGATGAACTGTTTAAAAAAAAAAAAAAAGACTGGCTAAAAACTTCAGGCTATCCATGATATTTGGGCAACAGTTTTCCCTATTTTCATTTCTTGGAATGCTTTTGATTTTTAAAGCATTTTGACTTCTGCTTCACCCTCTCTGACTTCCCTCAACAAAACTGGTGAAGGTTAAGGGTTGTTTTTGTGCATCTGTGCTAGTGGTAACACTTTTAAGTTTGTTCATAGTAATAAAGTGAAAAGAAGAGAAAAGAGTGTGGGGGTTGGGGGGGAGAGCAAGGAGATGTCATAGGAAAGAGAGAAGGAAGAGGGGGATCAGAAAAAGAAGGGGCTGATGGGTGTGGAGAAAGAGTGGGCTCTGGAAACCAGGTTGCTAGGGTTTTAAAAGTTTTGTTTTACAAATGGAATCCTTAGCCCAAACTATCCCCTGTGGGAAACTAATCAATCTTAAGTGTTTTGTCGGCCCCTGGGCTCCACCGGAAAGGGTGTGTGGATGAGACAGGGCAGCCGTGGAGCGTCTCACTGGGTTTAACGCACAGACCACCCAGGCACAGGGATAGGATCCAGCCCCTGCCTGGCCCTCCCCAGCTTCTCCCGGTCCTGGTGGGTTTACGTTCCCTGGCAGGGACCCTGGAGGAGAAGCCTTGCCCTTTGAAAATTAAAAACATGTTTTATAAAAAGTTGAAGCAAATTGGATCTTAGATTACGTAGCAGCTAGAGATTTATAAGAATGGTTTCAACCCATTCCTGAGTTAACAATCATGATCAGGTGTGTCTTTTAGGATTGGTGGAGTTCCTTCGCCCACCCCCGTCGTTTCAATTATCCAAAAAGGCTTGTCCTGACTTTGCAAGTGTGGAATTAGTCACAGGTCTTTTAGGACCGTAGACTGTGTGCACTTTTTGGTTCACAGCGGTTGGCTCTGAAGTATTTCAAACCATATCGTCTTTTCCTCCCAGTTTTGGTTGAACACGCCAAGGCGATTAGACTAAGCTATTGTTTTTTTGCAAAGGCCCGGGACTTTTTTTCCCTAAGCATCCACGCCGCCTGGCCTTTTCTTTGTGGTTAAATATTCAGTGTTCACAGCTCCCGACCATTGCCGGAGCCCTGTCGGCTCGCTGAAGGCGGCCTTTTCTGTTGGGATGGGTTTATTTTTAGTTCCCGGGGCCAGCTTCAAGCAGCTGAGGCTCTGGAGTCGGAGTCCGGAGCCGGCGGGAGCACTGCCTCCGCAGCCCCCAGAGAGGTTTTTTTGGAAACGTTGGGGGGCACTAGCAAGACGCGGGTCTGAGGACCCAGGGGGGCGGGCGGGTGCGCGCGCGCTTCCTCCCCTCGGGCGTGTCCCACAATCTCCGGCGCCGCTGCTCTGGGACCCCGGCGAGCCGGAGCCCGGGGCCTGGGCGGCCCTTCGGGCTCGGCCCGCAAAGTGGCAGACGCAGCCAAGCCCCGCCCCGCCCCGCCCGCCCCGCCCCGCCCCTTTCCCAACCCCGCCCCTCTCCCAACCCCGCCCCTCTCCCAACCCCGCCTCTACCCGCGAGGCCCGAGTTCGGCCATTTCCGGCGCTGCGCACTTCGGCAAGTTCCGCCGGCGCTGGTCGGAAATGGTTGCCCGCCAGTAGGGGGAGCGGAGGATCCGGCGCGGCCTGGAAGGCGGGCTGCAGGCGGTGAGAGCGGCTCTTGGGAACCCGCGTCTCGCGCAGGCGGCGGCGGCTCGTCCCTGAACTGGAAGCCGGTAGGACGCCTGGCGGCGGCGGGAACCCCGAGCAGCCGGAGCGGCGGCCCGGGAGCGGCGGCCCGGAAGCGGCTCGTGGTAGGGATCCCCGGGGCTGGCGGCGAGCGCCGGGCGCCGGGCGGGACCAGGTCCGGCGGCGCTGGGGCCGCGGGAGCCGGGGGGAGGCTGCTGCCCGGCTCGGCGGGGGCGTGCAGCCTCGGAGTAGGCCTTCCCAGACGACTCGGGGGCCTGAGAAGGACCTCCAGGGCCGTAGCCACCGGCGAGGAGGGGTAACGGCTCCCTGTGGGGCTCTAAACGCGGCCTCCCCACCCCCACACACCCCCTGTACCCCCAGTTACCTCGCACCCACCTCCGCCCCTTTTTTCTGAGGGCTCCACTTCAGCTGTGCAGCCTCTTCTGCTCCCTGAAGCCCTCCTCCCTTCCCTTGCCCCCCGTGTTTGTCCAGCTGCTTATGTAGAGCATCTTCTGTCGACGAGGGGGCAGCCGGGACTGCCCCCTCCCATTTTCTGCGTGCACTCACTCCCACATCTGCTTTGCGCTGCATTCAGACCCAGTCGACTGCAGCTGCTCCTCCTCTGGCTCTTTTCACAGGTTCACCTCCTTTCACGATGAGCCTACAGTCAGAATAGCCACTTCCGGCCCAAGGGTCCAGGTGCTGCTGTTCTGTGCATGTAGGGCTCCTGTGCCCAGGCTCTGTGGCCAGGCTCTGTGGCAATGGGCCTAGCCCTGCTTGGGCAGGAGAGGGGCCGCGGAGTGCTTGTCTACACTGCTGAAATCTTAGCCGAGTTGTCCGACCGCGCGGCAGGGTGCGGTGCGAATCCGGAGCCCTTTAGAGATAGAGCAGGGCTGCCAGACTGCAGATAGGGGTTTCTCTTCACGTTGAGCCAGTGGTTCAGGACCTTTTTAGGTAATTGTGGCTCTCCAAAGACTTGCATTTGGTGGTTCCCACCAGCCTTTTTCTTTTTTTTTTTCCCCCAAGAGTCTAAGGGGCTTCATCAAGTCCTCTTGGTTCTACTGCTTTGGAGGAGGCGGCCAGGCTGAACAGCATGTGTCCATTTTTTTTTTCTTTCCCATATGTGATACACTTAAGAAGTCTAGTATTTCTCCTCCTCACTTTCTTTCTCCAACTTAGCTTCATTTTTGAAGGCTTGGCTCCCCACGTTTTCTTTTCTTTTCTTTTTTAAATCTTTGTGTATAGTAGTCACGGAGACTGCATTTCCCCCCGTTTTGCTCAACACTTACTTGCGCTCTGATTCAGTTATTATAACTGTATCGAGTGCCTGGGATCCTAACCTGGGAGGTCCTGACAGTCTTGAGTGAAGCTCAGCATTCTCAACTTATTTAGCAGGGAGACTTGAATATTTCATAGTGAAAGACAACCTATCTTAAACTCTTACCTGGTGTGTTAAAAATACCTTATCCTGTGGGAATTTCCTGATCTTCTGCCTGTGGGGAGCCTGAGGAGTTGTAAGTACTCCTAAGTGTGAGGGAAACTAGCTTCAGTGCTTTCTGGAAGAGGGTTAGAGTCATGGATCTTCAGAATACTTGAAACATGATTTATTCAATACTTGAAGATGTGGCCGATGCGCTCAGATCTACTAAACAAACGATTGACATGCTGTGTCTTCATCCTCCCACCCCTACTTTACTAAGGGGGAAAAAACCTGGCATTAAATGTTTGGTATGTAGTTGGAATCTCTTTATGATTAGGCCCCAGAGTTTTAATCTATGATTAAAAAGACTTTCAGTGAACAGGGTAGAGAGAAATGAGTCAGAGGATAAAGTTAAGCCTGAGAAATAGACTTCTGGGATAGAAGGGGAGGTTCAAAGGATGGTTTGGAGCCATCAGAAGAATGTATGGGGATTAGATAAGGACCTGTCCATTCCCTCAAGGCTTTAGACTAGCTGTTGAACAAAAAGTCCTTGAAGGGCGGTGCTAGAATGAGGCTGTGGCACGCAGGTCCTGTGCTTGTGCAGGGTGGGGGTCCTTATCTAAGAGACTGGTAAATGGTTCCCTAGAGAAGGGTTGGAAATATTGCCTGATGCAGAAGTAGAGTCAGGTGTTAGAAAAAAAAAAAGATCTCTCCAAATCTGCCGTTGGTAGAGATTTGAATGTCTGCATACAGTTACTTCAGAGTGAGGCGAGGAATATGAACCTTTCATAAAGTCATCAAACTGTGCACTAATTTCTGCTGGATGTTAAGTTTAGCTCAGAACACTTCTAACATTTATCTCCATCTTGTTTTTGTTTCCTCTTAATTTTTGGTAGCTGTTTCTTTCGAAAACTCTGTAATGATAGGGTAACTAAGAAGAAAGAAAGGATTTTTCATGCCTTTGTAGCTTCCATGAAAATAGCGGAGCTCAGGCAGACGGAGGTTGAGAACTAAAGAGGGACAGGGAGAGGCTCACTGGTAAGTGTGATCCCCTGCCTGAACCAGTCCCACACTCCTTGTACACCTGGAGTTTTTCAGCTCTCTTTGGTGATATCACTTGGTGGAAGAGAAGCAGGATTAAAAATTTTATAATCTTTGGTATATAAGAGGACTGTGGCAGCCTCATTTAGTGATGTATTTACCTCCTCTGCACTTAGGCCATAGTGTGTAGTGTAAGATTTTGCTCACATACACCGAAATGACCCATAAAAATCCCAGGGATGGAGCTCTAAGTCTCAATATTCAGCCACTTCGACGATTTGTAACCCGAGAGTACTTTTAACAGAAAAGTGGGCAAACGTGGTAAGTATTCCAGGCCCTGCAGCATTCGGTCCTGCTGTTGTGGAGGAGAGCAGCGTGTGTATGTAGTACATGTACGTGGTATGTATGTAGGTAACACCTGCATACAGCCTGCATCCCAATGGGCCTGCTGTAATCCAGTGCGACTGTATTTACAGACCAGGCAGCTGGCTGTGGTCTGCCGGTGCCTGTCCTAGAGGATCACCCTGCACCCATGTATCATTGCTCTTGTGTTAGACTGATTGGTGATGTTAATGATTAATGTCCTGGGTGTTCACTTTGTTGACTGTTATCTTATCCTCTTGTATTGTCATCATTTAACCCTCTTCTCCAACTTCCTTTTAAACATTTTTTTCAACAAATGTTTGATACTTTGAGGGAGGAATAAAAAAATTCATTGGCTTTGGAATCTTCTATTAGCCTTTATAGTAAGAGAAATAAGATACGTAAGTACATTATGATGGTAGATTACAATAATGTTTTAAATTTCTGTAGTTCTTTGAGACCCTATAGTACCTTCAAATATTTTTTTCCTTATGTAGATTTTGATCTTTAGGGTAACTCTGAGATGTAGGAGGCTACATGTTACAATATTCCTCTTCTTGAGGGGAAAGAAAGGTAGGAAAGAAAACTGAGACTTGGAGGGGGAGATTTAGTTATTTGACCAGATATGGTAGGAGGCAGTTGGCTAGTAATGCTTGCTGACCTGCCCCTGCTTGAATACTTACAATGAGGTGACCCTCACTGGGCAGCCCATTCTAATTTGCAGACCAGTTTTTAGGACACTTCCTCATTGAGCTGCAGTTTGCCTCCCTGTTAGCGTCACCTTTTAGAGCTGTGTAGAACAGATCTGCTCCTTTTCCCTGTGACAGTTGTGCCAATGCTAGGGGGTGGCTGTCCTTTCCCCAGACATGGGGATCCCGCAGGGCCTGTGTACATACCATTTGGCCACCCAGCTTACACAAAGACTTGCATTGGGAGCCAACTTTTAGAAATGGGGAGATTTCACATAAAAAAATCGCTCATTTCTACCTTTTCTTGCGAAGAAATTAGAGGCTTGGGTGATACAGAGCCCTGATGGTAGTCATCTCCCTTAGCTGATGTGTGTACTCTCTGTTTTGCTAAAGTCTCTGCCACCAGCTTCCCTCGTTCACTTGACTCTCAGGGCCTCCGTAGTCGTGGGGATTCCCGCACGCTTCCTGGCCTTCTACTCCACGGACTCTTGATGGCAGTTTCCTTCAGGTGCTTCTTTGACAGTTTCAGGTCCCCTCACGGACTTCTCAGTCCTCTGCCCCCCATTTACTTTGTTAATGTCCCTCTAAAACTGTGGCGCTCAGCACAGCATACTCAGTTTACAGTGTCCCCTGTCAGTACCAAGTAGGGAGTAACTTTCACTCTTCTGTTTTTGACACTATACTTTATTTAAAAGATAACAACAGAAAAACAGGTGACAGTGTTTTTTTCCTAATCAATCACATTCTTGACTCACTGAAATTATAGTTAACTGAAATCACAATTCTGTGCGTGTGTGCACTGTTATTAAACTGAATCATTTCCACGTAGTTTTGGGCTCTTAAGTGCTTAACTCTGCCTTTTTTTCTTTAAAATGTTATCTGCTTAGATATTCCAGACTGAAAACATCTTTTTGTATTCTGGGTTTATTTTCCAACCTTGACTTTCTCTTCCCACCATGACTTCCTTTATTTCTGAAGCAGAGCTGTACAGTATAAATGCATTGTGGCTTATAATGGTGAGGATCCTAAACTATTATTAATGATTTCAGTGGAAAATTAAGGGGGGAGGTCTTGAAAGAAAACATTATGCTTGAAATTTTGGAGGTAAACAAAAGGAGGTCTTGGGAATAACCTTGCTACTTGAGTTGATATGTTGGTAATATTTTCCCCCCAGGAAAACCAGTATTTATGTGCTTTTTGTCTGCAAGGCAATTACAAGTCAGTGGGGGTCCTAGAGTCTAAAAGGATCTTTGAGGTCCTATAGTCTACCCCTTTCATTTAGGGATTCAAGAAGGCTGAGGAGCACATGAGTCAGGAAGGACAAAGAGTTGTGAAGTTAGGGGGTCTGATGAATCAGACAGCTGATAGCAGTAAAGGGACGACAGAGTTGGAGTCTCCGGTTCAATTCACCCATGAAAGTTGAAGTTGGATGCCTGAGTGATAAAGCTGATTTATGTATGGTTTAGCAAACTTCTACTTCAGTTTTGTCTGTTTTAGGGAGGCCTGGAGCGTTAATGATATCAATTATATGCCTCCGTAGCATCAAGTGAAAATCCTATTTTCTTGAGAAATGGAAGCCCCTAGAGAAATTAGTTTACGCTCCAGGCACTTGCACATCAAGCTGACTGTTCTGGAAAGGTTCTTTAGCAAAATCCACCCAAAGACCTTATTTTAACAAACCTGTTTTTACACCACCTCCTTTCATACAGTGGAATCTGTATTTTTCCACTTAACATCATATTGTGAACATTTTCCCATTTTATTTAAAATGATAGAAAAGCTTATTGATAACATGGTAATTATATCAATGACATGGGTTTTATCATACTTTCTATATAACCTTCCTCCTAATCTTGGCCATTTATTTATATTTATATGTGTATATGTATATATATCTCGCTATTATAAAGAATGCTGTGATGATTACATCTTTATAATACAAATCTTCACATAGAATGCATTCCTAGAAAGTGAACTTGCTGACTCGAAGGTCCGAATATTTTAAAGACTTTGTTACAGATGGCAAATTACTTTTCAGTTTACTTTCCTGCTAATACAACGTATGAAGACCTGTCACTGTAGCTGCCTGCAGGACAGAGATGTACTGTACTTTATTATAGTGAGTGGTATACTTTGTAATGGTTTAGGGTGGACATTCTTGAAATTAAACCTTTTTTCTCATTCATGATTCTTTCCTAAGAATAATTTCTGGAAGTGGAATTGTAGGGTCAGGGCCTCGGCACCGTTCCAGGGCTTTTATTACTCGAGGCCAGACTGTGCTCAGGGAGGGTTGTCTGTGCTCCCTCCCAGCGCCCGAGTGTGGGGATGCTGCCCTCGATCCGGGCTAGCACCAGGTGCTGTGGTTTTACAGTTCTTTGCTAATTTGTAGGTGGGAAGTGTCACTGTGTCTTGTTTAAAATCTACCTTTGATTTCTGGAGTGACTAAACATTTTTAAATGTTTAGCCCTTGGGCCCCTTCTTTTTGTGAAGTTTCCTGTTTATTTCCTTTGATCGCTGTTATCTTGCCTTTACTTCTACTACTAATGCTGTGTTGTTGATGCTTCCCCCAGTCTTTTCACTGAATCTCAGCTTTTTTTTCCTTATAAATATATAGAAGCCTGGGATTCTTATGTAGTCAAATTTGTTGAACTTTTCTTTTGTGGATTCTGCTTCTGCTTGGATTCCTATAAAAGTGGCTGTACTTATCTTGAAGTGAAATTACATTTATGTTTTCTTTTTGTTCTTTTTATGGTTTCATTTATTACAGCTACATCCTGAATCTGTCTGGGACTTATTTTGGGATTTGGTTTAGGAATTCAGCTTTATTTTTTTCCAAAAAGCTAATTGTCAGCATTATTTATGGAAAAATCTAGTGTGGTGTACTTTATTTTTTCCTTATTTTCCTTTGTTTAAAAGAAATTTTTTTAGTGTGGTGTACTTTGAAAGGAACTGCAAAAAGATAATATTTTTCTTTTTTCTTCTTTTTGTTGTCAATGTATTCGTTTCTTTTATATTAAGGAAGTGATAAAGAATAATAGAGAATCTATAGTTTAATTTTGCACAAAATGGTTCTCGCAAATATCTACTTTATACTTGCATTTCTACTGGCATTTATGAAGGAATTGTGTTGAGGTTTTGACTTTCTTTTTCTTTTTTTGTCTTTTTTTGTTTGTTTTTTTAACTTTTATTGATTTGTAATCATTTGATAGTATTTTTCTTAATCACAAAAGTAATACATACTTATTATAAAGAGAATGAAGACAAAATGAATCTTTGAAGTAAACAAATAGTAAACAGGTGGGTAGCAGGGTACAGGTCAGACACCTGGGTTTATGTCTGGGCTCCTCAGCTTCTTGCTGTGTGGCCTTAAACAAGTTACCTAACCTCAGGGATTCACACTTCTTTTTCTGCAAAGTAGAAATAACAAGCCTAGCCCCCAGATGGCTGATTTAAGGATGAGATGAGATGGTATGTGTGAAGTGTGTTCTCTATAGTACATTCTAAATATAAATATAGTTGTAACATGTGAAAGGTTCCCCTACCCCTCGCATCTTCCAAAAGTCTATGATGTAGACTTTCTACGTGAATAAGGCATATTGCTCTTTGACTTCCTTAGTTGTCTGTGATTCCCTTGATTGAGATGTCATCAATCTGAATGATACTTGTCACCAGTTCTTTGTTAAGCCAAGTTTTGAGTTAGAATTGTGTGCTCTGCTTGTATTTATTTTATTTTTTTTATGATGGGAGGTAGTTAGGTTTCGTCACTGACTTCCGCTTGGAGGAGGTGCTGGGGATTGAACCTGGGGCCTCTTGGGTGATGAGCATGCGCTCTACCACTTGAGCTGTACCTTTCCCCCCAGAATTATGTGCTCTGCATTTAAGTCACCTGGGACCTTTGTCAAACTGCAGGAGCTTGGGCCCCATTCTTGGGATTCTGATTTGGTTAATACTGAATGGGCCTCGGTTTATTGTGTGTAAACATTCTTAGGTATTTGTGCATCTGATTTGTAACCCTAGTTAAAAAATAAGACCATATTATTTTGGTTTGTGGGATATTATCAAACTGGTGGGAAGGGAAACAGATGTAGGAAACGGCATAATTTTCAGATTGAGAACTTACCCTGGGAGTTGGGACTTCTGGATTCAGGTGTATTGCTGACTAAACGCAGCAATATTGTGGCCTGAGTTAATCAAGACTCTTAGTTTAATACCTGTATATACGGTTGAGCTGTGGAAGGAATGCTATTACTTATGGGTGAGTTCCTTTTGTGTATATTGTGATTTGTCTGCTAGTGGCGTTTGTGGAACATCTTTGGACTTAGAAGTCTGTTCTGATGCTGTAATAATGGTGGCTCAGCTCTGTGGGTTCTCCCTGATTGTATCATAATCTTGACCCAGTATGTCAGTGCACAACCAGTATTTCTTACCTGATTTTGGTTTTTAATTGCTGACAACTTTCTATTTCCCTTATTTTACATCCGGGTTAAATTTATCCAGTAAATAAACTGTGGTGGTTGTATTGTGAAAAGCACATGGCCTTGCTCTCCTGTAACTTGTGAATTGCCTACATTCAGTTTTTACAAGTCATTCTTTATCTACAGTTAACTTCCCTAGAAAGTGCCTCTTGTTACTATGAACGTAGAAGAGAGAAGTCAGAGTCTTCACGGTGGTAGTAGTATTGGGAAATCTGTTTTTGTTAGTTTAATTTGTTTAGCTTAGTAACATACCTGCTGATTTTTGAACTGGGTACTGCCTTGATGACAGGCTGCTTGCCATGCCTGTGCTTAGCAGAGAATGAGGAAATTACGTTCTTTGGGGTCGTTACAGTGTTTAAAAGCAAAACAAAATCTCTGAAGTATTGCTTTCAACAACCTTCCTGAAATGATACTCTGCACAGAACTGTCGTTACCTAGTTTGAAGGTCTTGTGGCAGTGACAGTCACAGCAGCACTGCAGACGGTTCTGTGGAACCTGCACCTGGGCTGGGATAGAATTTTGCCTGCTTGGTGGGCCGATTTTGACTTAAAAGAAGAGGAAACACTACTCCACACACAGATGCACTGGTAGGTCATTTGCTCTGAGTATATTGTTTTCTTGTTTTATTTAGCAGATAAAGAAATATGAATATAGGGTTGACTTTAGGTTCTGGAGTAGTGTTACTATGTGTTTTAATTATAATTAATCATTATCCATGATTACAGTGCAGCAGTAGTAATATGGGTAATTTAAAAATAATTTGTGTAATTATGTACATGTGCCTTGTATTCCTTGAGTTAACATCACGGGCAGTTTACCATAATGGTTAAGACATCAAGAGAATGGGCCTTAGAGTTAGAGTAACTTTGATTTGAATCCAAGTTTTACTCGATATGGATGACCTTGGGCAAATTACGTAACCTCTGTGCTTTGGTTTCTCACGTACAAAATGGGAATAATAGTAGTACCTACTTCATAGGATTGTTGTGAAGATTAAGTATGTTAAGGGATATAAGAGGCACACAGTAAATATTTAACAAATGTTAGCTGTCATCATAATTGTTTAAAATGTTGGGGGGAGGGTAGAGCTCAGTGGTACAGAGCATGCTTGCCGTGCATGAGGTCCTGGGTTCAATCCCCAGTACCTCCTCTGAAAAAAATAAACCAAATTCTCCCCCCTCCCCCCTCCCCCAGTCATGTTGAAAAGTCAGTTGAAGGTTTATTTTGGGAGCATCTGGAAAGTGTCTAGCTTCTATGCGTCTTGCCGATTTCCCTTCATACCTTTTGAATGTAACGCAGAACAGCAGCCCAAGTAGAACCAGCTATTTATTCCCTTGTTTCCTCCCTTCTGTTTTCTTTCTCTCTTCCATTGAGTGTTTTACTTTAGTTCCGTTTAGTTTTTTTTTTTTTATGAAGAAAATTATACAACCTTTTTGAAAGGCATTGACCTTATTAAAAGGCATTGAACAAGATCTGAATAAACAGAGAAATACACCAAATCCATGATGGGAAGTTTCAATATCAGACTGTTTTAGTTTTAAAAGAAGAAAAGTCGAGTCAGTAGGATGGTTGTTGTATCAACAAACTTGAAAGTAAGGTCCTGATCACAGGTGATGTTGCTACTGATGATGAAAGGGTTTGCCATTGTGAGGAATGTTCAAGAGGAGGCAAAGAAGAGGCGCTTATAGAGGGTGTGGGTACGTTGGGGTGTGTGTTAGGAGGGAGAAGGTGAAGTGGGAAGCACGAGTATGTACAGAATTCTGAATTGGAACTCTGAGCCCCAAGTAACTTCTCAGCTTATCTCCTGGATTTTTGACTTGAGTCATTTACCATTACAGCTTTCCAGGAACATAGCTGGTTTCAAGCCCTCAGATGAGTTTGGTTAGCAGATCAAGAATTCTGTCAGGAAAGCAAGCCCCGGAGTTCACTATTTCAAGAAATTATATACTGGAGTCTAATGTTACATGAGTCAGAGAAAGGAAGGACCCTGAACCATATGGTAAGGAGGGAATGAGTCAGCTGAGTTGCCTGGATTCTGCCTTCTTTTTTCCTCCACTCCATTCTTTCTTTGTTATGATTTGATTGTAAGTCCACAGAACGTTTTTTGAAAACAAAAAAATTTTAACATTTGAATTCAGAGGATCATGCTTTAGAAGTGCTGACCTGCCTTCTGTGGGATATTTGTTCACCTGTTAATTATCCAAATTTAGGTCATTCAGATTTAGGCTTTTTCATGGTGGGTGTTTTTTGGTTTTTGTTGTCCTTATCTTGTGATATTCTTAATCAAGCCTTACAGTAACATCGTCATCCCTTTTTATTTAAAGGGAGAGGAGACTGTCACTCATTTAATAGTAGAGCATCCATGGAGCACTGCTCACTGCGCTGCCTCGTAGTCGTGCCCTCGCGGTTTGTTTGTATCTTTCTGGGCTAAAGGAAGTTCCATGATGTCAAGGATTATCTTACTTTCTGGATTCTCCCACAGTTGCACTTAGCATATCTTAGACATGTTAAGAGTATGGTAAGTGCTTTTTCGAGGAAACCAATGAAGGAAGTTGGGAGTGTTCTTTGGTGCAGAGTGTCATGAACTCACGTCTCAGACGTGTTGCCTTTAAGGGGAAGGCAGCTGGAAAGCTGTGACCTGTGATAGTCAAGTGTGGCAGGAGAGCAGGGCTGGGAACGTTGTGTCAAGATTTATTAGCCTGAAGTACCCTCACATCCTCTAGCCTTTATCATCATAGCCACACAGTACATTGCTGCTGTCTCTATCTGCTCATCTCTGTTTCGGGAGACTAGAAAACTGGGGCCCAAGGGCTGATAGCAAATCTCTCCAAAGGATAAGAAATAACGCCCCTCATTTCTAAATATAGTGCTCTTTCTGAAAGACCAAGTTACTATTTATATTTTAAGAAGGAGCACATGATGTCTGCTAACAGAAGATAAAGGAGAAGCAAACTGGGAAATACATCTCATCTCTGGATTACCGACCCCACCACTGGGTAAAGATCAAAAAGAGTTCTCTTCAGCTCTTTTCAACTCTGAATGTAACAAATGGAGCTTCTCAGGAGTGTTTTTTGCTTTTTTTTTTTTTTAATAGTTCTAAAGAAAACTTATATGTTAGCAGTGAACATAGCTACTAAGGGTGGGTTGGAGGGTGTTTCTCTTCATTTAATGATGATGCCTAAGTCTAGAATAACAAATTGTCATGAACATTTTGCCCTCTGTTGAGTGTGGTTGACCATCATTTTATACGGCTCTAATACTGCTCTGTATCCACTCAGTTAGGAAGGTGTGTGTGTTCTAAACACTGAAGCTGTTTTTGGACACTTACCTTATCCATTTCTTCCTAACCACAAGTAAAATATCCATACCAAACAAAACCTACATTGGACTTAAAATGTTCTGCAAGATACACACCAATGATCCAGCCATTGTTCCATCTTACAAGATGAAAGTTACTGAGGGAGGGCAGGGTTGTAGAACATAACCTCTTCAAGGCTGACTTGGTTCTCTTTCTTTTGCAGGCCTGATTGTTGGCAGTGACATCGATGAGAGATTGGCATTTATTTCTGTTCTGACCAACTACTTTATAGCTGTGAATGAGAACTATGCATATGTGTTGGTCAGCAAAACCAAGGAACCAGAGCTATGGCAGTTGACAGAGTCTGTCTGATTCCAGGATATTTTTCCTGGGTTCCAGCATCAGGGACCTCCTGCCTTCCATCTCATCCACTATGTGGTCCCTTTTACCGTTTGTTAAAGATTAAGGACATGTTCTTTGGTCAACAGCCAGAACTTAAAATCTGCTGGAATAGGGTCAGAGACCATTTCAATCACAGCTGAGGAAGATGAAATTTCCGTTTTATCTGGTGCCTTGTCCAGGGAGCACACTAACTGTGGGAAACGTGGGAGTGAGAAGAGATTGAGTTTTGTTTGATAGAAACTCATGGTTATGGCGAGTGACCCAACGTGACCAGAGGGGCCAGAGCCACAGAGGAACTCATGACGGGCTATACCATGTTGCGGAATGGGGGCGTGGGCAACGGAGGTCAGACGTGCATGTTGCGGTGGTCCAACCGGATCCGGCTCACGTGGCTCAGCTTCACTCTCTTCATCATCCTGGTGTTCTTCCCCCTCATTGCTCACTATTACCTCACCACCCTGGATGAGGCTGATGAGGCCGGCAAGCGGATTTTCGGCCCGCGTGCCGGTAACGAGCTGTGCGAGGTGAAGCACGTGCTGGATCTCTGCCGAATCCGCGAGTCTGTAAGTGAAGAGCTCTTGCAGCTGGAGGCCAAGAGGCAAGAGCTCAACAGTGAGATCGCCAAGCTCAATCTGAAGATCGAAGCCTGTAAGAAGAGCATTGAGAATGCCAAGCAGGACCTGCTGCAGCTCAAGAATGTCATCAGCCAGACCGAGCACTCTTACAAAGAGCTGATGGCCCAGAATCAGCCCAAACTTTCTCTGCCCATCCGGCTGCTCCCGGAGAAGGATGATGCCGGCCTTCCTCCCCCCAAGGTCCTGCGGGGCTGCCGGCTGCACAACTGTTTCGATTATTCTCGTTGCCCTCTCACCTCTGGCTTCCCAGTCTATGTTTATGACAGCGACCAGTTTGCCTTTGGCAGCTACCTGGACCCCTTGGTCAAGCAGGCTTTTCAGGCTACAGCACGAGCTAACGTTTATGTTACAGACAACGCGGACATTGCCTGCCTTTATGTGATCTTAGTAGGAGAGATGCAGGAGCCGGTCGTGCTGCGGCCTGCTGACCTTGAGAAGCAGCTGTCCTCTCTGCCGCACTGGCGGACAGATGGACACAACCACGTCATCATCAATCTGTCCCGGAAGTCAGACACACAGAATTTGCTGTACAATGTCAGTACGGGCCGTGCCATGGTGGCCCAGTCCACTTTCTATGCTGCGCAGTACAGACCCGGCTTTGACTTGGTGGTGTCACCGCTAGTCCATGCCATGTCAGAGCCCAACTTCATGGAAATCCCGCCACAGGTGCCTGTGAAGCGGAGATATCTCTTCACCTTCCAGGGTGAGAAGATTGAGTCTCTGAGATCCAGCCTGCAGGAGGCCCGCTCCTTTGAGGAGGAGATGGAGGGTGACCCTCCAGCTGACTACGATGATCGGATCATTGCCACCCTCAAGGCTGTGCAGGATAGCAAACTGGATCAGGTCCTGGTAGAATTTACCTGCAAAAACCAGCCCAAACCCAGTCTGCCTACTGAGTGGGCTCTGTGTGGGGAGCGAGAAGACCGCTTAGAATTGCTGAAGCTTTCCACCTTTGCCCTCATCATCACTCCTGGGGACCCTCACTTGGTTATTTCCTCTGGGTGTGCCACCCGGCTCTTTGAAGCCTTGGAAGTTGGGGCCGTCCCAGTTGTGCTGGGGGAGCAGGTACAGCTTCCCTACCAGGACATGCTGCAGTGGAGTGAAGCAGCCCTGGTGGTGCCCAAGCCACGAGTGACCGAGGTCCACTTCCTGTTACGGAGCCTCTCGGACAGTGACCTGCTGGCTATGAGGCGGCAAGGCCGCTTCCTCTGGGAGACTTACTTCTCGACTGCTGACAGTATTTTCAACACCGTGCTGGCCATGATTAGGACTCGCATACAGATCCCAGCTGCTCCCATCCGGGAGGAGGCAGCAGCTGAGATCCCCCATCGCTCAGGCAAGGCAGCTGGGACGGACCCCAACATGGCGGACAACGGGGACCTGGACCTGGGGCCAGTGGAAACTGAGCCGCCCTACGCCTCCCCCAGATACCTCCGCAACTTCACCTTGACCGTCACTGACTTCTACCGCAGCTGGAACTCTGCGCCAGGGCCTTTCCATCTCTTCCCCCACACACCGTTTGACCCTGTGTTGCCCTCAGAGGCCAAATTCTTGGGCTCAGGGACTGGATTTCGGCCTATTGGTGGTGGAGCTGGGGGTTCTGGCAAGGAGTTTCAGGCGGCGCTTGGAGGCAATGTTCCCCGAGAGCAGTTCACGGTGGTGATGTTGACTTATGAGCGCGAGGAAGTGCTCATGAACTCTTTAGAGAGGCTGAATGGCCTCCCTTACCTGAACAAGGTGGTGGTGGTGTGGAATTCTCCCAAGCTGCCGTCAGAGGACCTCCTGTGGCCTGACATTGGCGTCCCCATCATGGTAATAGAAAAATGAGTAGTTTTTTTTACTGCATGAGAGAGTATTTCACTCTGAATCTCTTTTCCATATATATATATATATATATATATATATATATATATATATATATATATATATATATATATTTGTTTTGTTTTGTTTTTTAAGCTATACAGATTCTTTCCCCATGAAATTTCTGCTTGCTTCTTTTTCAGTCCTTTCAGGCCTTGCCAGTTCTCTCTCTGCTGCTCACTTCTGAAATCTCCTCTAAGATGCTCCAGTACTGAAATTGGTATTGGCCCCATGAAGGTTTACAAAACCCCTCCAGTGACCTCACACACTTCTGTGTCATCACAAAGATGTTGATGACGAGAATGATGACGCAGAGCTAACATTTAAGAAGCACTCATGATCTCTGCACTTACAGTTTAACGTTTATAGAATTTACGTGACTGACTAGAATGATTTCTTTGTTTTATGTCTGTGGAAACAGGCTTAGAGAGGTTAGTTATTTAGCCCAAGGTCGTGATTAGCAATCATGGAGGAGCTTTAGTGTGTCTGATTCCAGAAGGTGCAGTTTTAATCACCTGCCAGTGGATTTAGGAAGAAGACCTGTTTCATTTAACAGGATCATATGCATGTCCTTTGGGAGACGGGAGTCAGGGTTTGGTATTTTGGGAGTTGAAGATCCTGATCCTTTTCTGTAGTCTCTTGCAGGTTCCTTCTCATTCTTTACTCCATCTGTTATGGCTAGGATGCTGTATTTTACAGGAAAAAATAATAGCCAAATAGGCAGGATAGAGCTTCAGGTCTGAGTACTTTGATTATCCACCTTCTGATGTAATTTGTCAATCCAGAGGGAGATTACCCATTTCTATTAAGTGTGAAGTCTTAGAGCAAGTCTTCAGCAACCTGGCAACTACTTACCCTGCAGCATAGGTACTTCCCAGAAAAAGGTAGCAAAGAAAGGCAGAGGTCTGATGGGCTGTGCATTACTAGAAGGTTGCTTAAGAAAATAAAATTAGTGTAGTTTTTTAAATGTTTATTTCATTGAGGAATTAATTCATGTGAAATATTTTCTAAGCAACATCCTGATATAATGGAAAAGTGTGAATTTTGGAGTGATGCAGACCTGGGATCAAATACTCATTTTGTGATCTTTGGTAAGTTAATTAATTTCTTTGACTTCAGGATTAAAAAGGAATCTAAGATAATACAAGTAAAGACTCTAGAAAGATGCCCAATAATTATTTGATTCCTACTCATCCCTTCATGTCAAAGCAGATGGAGGGCTGCATGGTTATTCTGCTTGTTTATGGACGGCTTGAACTCCCTTCACTGACGAAGCCCCTTGTATCCGCTGCATCATTTCCCTTGTGTCACAGCTGTTCCTACCTTCTTTCTCGTGTGCGATTCTTTGTTTTCATGTTCTATCTTACTAATGCTGCTACTCTCACACTGCTGCTAATCTTTGCTTGTGTTTAATTTATTATCTGAGGCTATTCAAAGACTATAGAGTTCTAAAAACTTTTCATCCCAGAATTTATCTTGTGTATTGAGAAAAGTGTTGTAAATGTGGAGATTTCTTTATAGACTTCTTCTCAAATAAATTTCATGTTTTTCTTTCTCAGTTACAACTTTTTGAATGTCATCGAAATTAAAAAAAAAATAGCATTTGTTCTGTGAAAGGTAGATGCTGCTCAAATAGAATAACCAAGTAGGCTTTGTTTTCCCTTTTCCTGAGTTTCCTTCGAATTTGATAGCGATGTAGAGAAGCCGATGCCACTGCAGTTAACAGGGGCTGAAATTCGTCAGAGAACTTACCAGAACTAATCCTTCCTTTTCACTCTGGTGGGAAATAAGTCGTCCTCTGTGATTACTGGGCAGCTCATTGCAGCAATACAATGCCTAGTCACAAAATGCCAGAAACTTTCCAGATGGAAGGGTGTTCTGAATAGCTTGCTCATATCAGCAATACACCCTTTTTTTCTAGTTCTTCTGAAAAAGAAGAAACTTTCAAGCTGGAGAATTTCACTCCATTCTCTAAATATATGGGCTGCTTTCTATTTAAGAGAGGCAGGTTTTTGGGGGGAGCAGTTGAATTGCTGACCTCTTAGGCCCAGAGCCGACATTACTGCCCAGGTTTCAGGGCTCAGAGGGACGACCTGGCGGCTCTCCCCGTGGGAACTACCGGGGGCATCTTGGAGTGGTTTTCCAGGAAGGATGCAGACGTGCCCTCTCCATTATGTTACGGTTACAGGTCTTTATAAAATTAGCAGGAGGGTGGTTCCCAGTCCTTCAGAGAAGATGATTGGAAATCAGCATTTTGGCCAAAAGAATCAGCCCCGGCGCCTGCCTGCCATTTCAGAGAGCGCTGGGCAGTTTGTGCTTCTCTCCTGCTCAGGTTGTCTTCACAGCAGTGTGCATGCAGGCTGGGCGTTTGTGGGCTGTGAAATCTGTTGAGCCCTAGGTGTTAAGTATTTTGAGAGGGATTGTGTTAGGGGTACCTACTGCGATTTATATGTTAAAGTTCCCCATTCTTTTCCGTTGTTTACATAACAAAGAAATCACATCAGATCTGGCTTAGAGTAAATGTAATCTTCTCTGCCCCCATGCTTGGACCCCCCCTGTCCCAAATGCTTTATGTAAAGAGAATTTCAGTTCAGGTGGGCTAGGGCCTGGGCACGGTGACTGGCCTGCCCCCCGGGGGGTGGGAGACGTCCACTTGTGGTGGCTCTCTCGCCTGAATGGTGCGGGGTTAAAGGCTTTCCACTGTTTCCAGGCCTCCATTGTTTCTGATGATAAGTCTGTGATTTCTCAAGTTTTTCTTCCCCTGTATGTAATGTGTTATTTTTCTCTGCCTGCTTTCAAGACTTTCTTTACATTTGATTTTCAGCAGTTTGACTGTATATGCCTCAGCGTGGTTTTCTTTGATCTGTATTCTGATTGAGATTTCACTAAACTTCTTGAATCCAGTAATTTATGTTTTTTTAATCATATTTTGGGAAATTTGTATTCAGTATTTATTCATTTTCCTGCCCCATTCTTTCCCTCCTCTCCCTGGGGACTCCATTCTATGTGTATTAGGCATTTTGATATTTTCCCTCAGTTTTCAGCAGCTCTGTTCATGTTTTAAAAAATCTTTTTTATCTTTGATAATTTCTGTTGATCTGTCATCAAGTTTACTGACTTTTGTGTCTACACTACTGTTAAGCTCATTTAGCCAGATAGATTTATTTAATTAATTAATTAATTAATTAATTAATTTATTTATTTTTCATTTAGCCAGTTTTAAATTTCAGATACTGTATTTCCCAGCTTGAGAATTTCCATGTTTTTAAAAATAATAGTTTCTGTTTCTCTGCTGAGATCTCCTGTTTTGTTTTTGTTTTGTTCCCTTTCTGAGTATACCTGACTTCACTGAGCATAGTTATGATAGCTACTTTAACATCTTACTCTGCTGATTCCAACATACAGCTCATTGGAGTATTTGTTGTAACTGAGTTTCTTTTTTTCCTGAGGACTGGGTAATGTTTTTCTGGTTCTTTGTACATCAGACAGTTTTGTATTAAACATGAATGTTATGTTGTAAAGGCTGTGAATTTTGTTTTGTTTCTCTACAGACTGTTGAGATTTCTGTTTTAGCAGGCAATTAATTTGCCTGAACTCAGACTGCAAGCTCTTTCTTGAGTGGCAACTCAGATGTCCAGTCCTTTTATCCTTAGCTGGTCTGCTTGCAAACAGCACCAAGCTTGCATGGTTCAGGGGGTACCAGAGACTGGGCAGTTTATGCACAGAACTTGGAGCTCCCTCTGTCTGGCTCTCTCCATTCTGGAATCTTTAGTCCAGGGCCTGTGATTGCCCCAGCCTCTTTCCTCGTATTCTTCAGGCCAGAAAGACTTGGGTGTTGTGTGTGAGTGTAAGCTGTCCTGCATGGTCCTGACTCGACTCTGGCCTGCTCTCTGTCTAAAAGCAACAGTGATGCGGGTAATTCCTTCCTAAATTTCAGCTCCCCTTCATAAGTTGTCGCCTTCTGCTCACTGTCTGGTGCCTTCAGGAAATTGTTTTTTTTGGTATTTTTGTCCAGAGTTTATGTTACCATCTGCAGGAGGCCAGGTTTGGGTGGGACTTACTCAGCTATCCAGGAAGCAGGAACCTCCAACTGGTCTCTCTTTGGATACATAGTCATAGTCTTACTCAAAATTTTGGTTCGAGTTACTACTTTTTCTGGCCAGTTAACACATCTTACTTACTCTGCTTTATATTCGGGAAAGTAGTAACGAATAGAATGGCCTTGTTGGAGCATCCCGTAGAAATGAGAACGTCCAAATCTGTCCTTTTGGAGTTTCAAAATGTGAGCTGTTACAAAGGGGACGTTGTTATTCAGTGTCGTCTTGCTCACTCAAAGCGATGCCCATCTCTGCACTGCACACTCACGCACTTCACAGTTGTTTGACAGCCAGTCCCTTGATTCTTAATTTTTAGTTCTCTTCTCTGAAAAAGGTACAGCTGTTTACACAAGGCTCCTGGGAGGGCCTTTCTGAAGAGGTGACATCTGAGCAGAAGCCTGAGCGAAGTGAGGGGATGGACCATGTAAGTTCTGGAGGAATATACAGAGAGCGGCACGCGCAGGAGGCTTGTCATGTTCAGGACGTGGCAGGAATGCCCATTGTGTCCGGGGTGCAGTGATGGAGGGGAGAGTTTGGAAGGAGGTTGGAGGAGACAGAGGCCAGCGTGTACAGACATGGTAAGGATTCCAGGTTTTATTCTGAGTGTGTGAGGTGCCACTGGAGGGCTCTGAGCTGGGAGTAACGAGATCTGTGTGGGACTGTGGGGAAGAGGGCGGAAACAGGTCAAAGGCGACTGCAGTAGCCCAGGTGCGGGGTGCCTGTGGCTTGGACCCGGGCAGCAGTGGTGGGGATGGTGATTGAGAGATAAGCGTGTCACGCCACCTTAGTCAACTCAGGTCTGTGCGGAGGAGAGCCAGAACGCGCCATTTCTTCCAAGTGAAAACTGAGATTCGAGATGATTTTTGAGCCCTTTTTCCTCTCTCCCAGCCCTTGATATTAGAGCTGAACAAGGAGAGTTCTGTTTTGGGAACGTGATGTCACGCCAGGGTGGTTATTTTAGCAGTGGGGCCCCAGTAGTCTACTAAGGGGAGAAGAAGGGAGACTGGGAGAGGAACCAGCCCTGCTGTCCGCGCGCATCGTTAATAGGCCTGGGCCTCCGCCCGGCAGACAGTTAAAGGCTTTATTTCTGGCTGGACTTCAGGCAAGAGTAGAGATGATTCTCAAACTTTGTTCTTTGGAAAGTTGATACACTTTATTTTTTTGTCTGTGACCACTGTACTTTTAAAAATATTACTTGACTGTATCAGATAATAAGTTTCTGAATTTGTCATTTCTAAGCCAAGCTAATGGGAAAAGAAAGCCTTGTCCAGTTTCTCTAGGTCCAAGATTGTACCCAATCTGGTAGACTTCACCAGTGAATGGCATATCTGGGTTTCCTGGTTTTTATTTTACAGTATTTTACTTAGTAACTGGGTGTTTACAGTTACGGCTCTCTTTCTGTTTGAGAATGGGCTGCATGGCTGTGAAGGAGCATTATGTAAAACCAAGTTACCAGAAATGAGAAATTAATAGCTAGAGTTACAGGTGTATGGTATGTATAGATGTGTCCTGCCTTTTCGTGTTCTCTGTTCTTGGTCTACCCTCTGACTTAGGTTAGTTCACTTAATCTCTTCATGACCTGTTTTTCTTTCCTGCCAACTTTAAACACCTGCCTATGGCTAGTCATGAGCTGCTTTCATAAAAGATTCCATGTTTAGGTAGTTCTTCCATTTGAATCCAAATTCATTATTCTGCTTCACTTGAACTGTTACTAAGTTGCTGAAATGTTCCATTGTTCCTTATTAATTGTAATAACGCCTTACATTTTTATCTCTTAGATATTAAAAGATATTTGCCATTAATTGGGAATCAAACTTATTATGGTAGCTATTTAAATATTTATGATGTGAATTGATGCTTGGCTAATTAACGTGGATGTGTTGATTCTGCCTGGATTTAGAAACCAGATGTCTTGGTAACACACTAGGGAAAGGGCCCTTTAGAGTAGTAGTTTTTTATTGTTCATCTGCTCCAGAATTCCTCAGGAACCAGGCTGAATGCTAACTGAAGATACTGATAATTTCTGGATCGTGCATTCACTGGATACATTTGCACATGGCGGGGTTCTGGGCCATGCTTGTCCACTGTTCATGGTGCTGAGAAGGAGGGCACACTGAGAGGGTCCAGGCTTTCATGAGTGATGGTGAGCGGAGAACTAGGGAGTTGTCATCAGGGAGGACTGAACGTGAGACCAGAAAAAGGAGTGCGAGTGAGCATTGCTCCTTGCAATGTTGTTGTAGGTCGATGGATTTTTTTGCGATGGAAGACTGGATTAGGTACTAAGAGGTGTCAGTTTTTCCAGTGTCTGTAGTTTTGATATAGAAACTTCTCAAGTTTTTATTCCATATTCTGAAAATAGGATGGACAGGGCCAAGTTAGGTCTTGTTTCCTGTTTGTTTATTCATTCATTTATAAAACATTAGTTGAACATCTGCTGTGTGCCAGGTACTGTGCTTTATATGTTCTGGTCAGTGTCATACCAGTATTTAAGTCAATAATTTGAAGGTCAGTCTTTATATTCACACATTATTAAGGTGTAGGTCATAAAGCATGCAAAAAAATAGCCAGTGTTGAAGGAGGGGGGAGCATTATTTTAATTTGAAACAAAACAAAACAAAACAACATCAACAAAAATGAGAATATTCCCTAAACATGACCCGTTACTTCTGGTGGACTCATTTCTTTCACGTTTGATCTGCCGTTTCTCAGCTCCTTAGAGGCCAGTGCTGATCCGCATGTCTGCCTTACAAATATTTGAATCTTTTTGTCCTTCTGATTTTTGGTGCCAGAATGGATAACGGTTGGATTGCTGAGCTTTTGTCTAGCCATTAAGCGCTACAGCTTTGAAGCAGAACTGTTAGAAGGAAGCTTTTACTCTCCCCACCTTACCCCCTCCTTTAATTTTAGTTTGTATTTACGGAATTTGTAAGGGCAGAAGTCTCTTTTTGGTTATCAGGAACAGGTGATTGTGCTTAAAGAACGAGTTACGTTTATTCAGAGTTTACTGTCTCCTGATGGTTGACTGTAAGTCAGGATGTCTCAACAGTGGCAAAGTGACACTTGGGCTGGACAGTCCTCTGTTGTGGGGGGTCAGCCCTGTGCATCGAAAGAGTTAGCAGCACCCCTGGCCTTGGCCTATTAGGTGTAAGTAGCTCACCTGCCCACCCAGTTGTGACAACCAAAAATGTCCACAGACATCAGATGCCCCTAAGAGGGTCAAAATCACTACTATCTGAGAACCACCGCTCTGAGTTCTGAAAGCAGACCTATTGACCACAGTTGTCTGTGAGCCAAGCACAAATCAGTTGTGGTAGCACTTGATGTTGTGTTTCTGTGAATCCTTAAAAGCTTCTCTTTTATTGTGATGGCTGTTGCTTCACTTCCCTAATCTTGAAAGTCTTGCTGTCATCCAGCCCGGAGGAGTTGTGCCAGGTTGAGCCAGAGAAGGTACGTGTGCTGTATTCCTGGAATCCAGAGTACTTGTTCTTAATGGACTTGCCTCTTAATGGACTTCAGTAAACTTGCTCAAAACCCTAGATGTGAAGTCTTGGCCACAACACACTTGATATTAGATCTTCAGCTCTTCTAAGTCTTCCAAAGGCCAACCAGGTCTTTTTGATTTGATTTACTTTGTAATTAGACAACAAGTTTGGACATGTTCTAGGTATCAATTCATGATCATTTTAGTTTGTCTTGTTTCTTATTTTTAGATTAAGAGGTTGTTGGTAGGGTTGTCAAATTTGGCTGACAAGCAGCTTCCATTTTTGCGCACAACGTAGTGCAGTGTTGATTTAGCAGAGAGTTGCTTACCTGTTACGTTCACACATCTAGTAAGTGGCTGAACTGGAATTTGGACTCAGGTTTTTCTGATTGACTTTAAAGCCATACTCTTCCCTCTGTACCAGCACCTCTCAAAATTTAAAGTGTGTGGGACTCACTTGGAGACCTTGTTAAAATGCAGGTTCTGACCTGGTAGGTTTGGGGCAGGCCTGCAGTCCTGCATTTCCAGCAGCATCTGGGGTGATGGCTGTGTTGCTGGCCTTTGGCTCGCACTTTTGGTACTAAAGCTCTGTGCTGTGTCCCCGGATTACTAATTTTGCTATAGGTAACCCTCTTGGTGATTAACCTACAAAATTGGTAATCGACAATTGAGTATTCAAGAATTGGAGGTTTCAGTGATTCTTTTTTCTCCATTTTAAGCTACATATATTCCTCACTAGATTTTAAGCTGTGCATGTTCAGTGGTAGAGCTGAGGAAGAGCTTGTTCACCAGAACTAGTAGCATTGCAGTTCTGTCTTAAGTGGACGCCGGGTATGATGAGGAAGTAAGGTGTCAGATGCGAGGGTCGTTTGTGGGGACGAGCATTTGAGTGAACACCTGCCATGGTTCATTGATTATTTTACATTTCATCATCTCCAAAATTGGGTATGTCTTAAGATAGATGGCATTTTACTGTCACTGAGGTGGGCATTGGCTTCTGCTACTTCTGGCCGCCCTCCCACTCCCTGGGGGTGGAGCCTGGCAGCTGTCACCGTGAGTACGTGGCCATCTCCCCTCCTCGCTCTTTTTTTCCCCCCAGGCCTCCCTGCCTTTGTCCTGTCACTGCTGAATCTGAGATTGGGAGGTGTAGGCTACAAGCTTGGAGATTTTTATATTGGTCAGAAATGCTGCAGGGCAACATGGTTTCTCTGCTGATTGCTTGGCTCTGACATCTGCTCTCTGTAGAAGCAAATGTGTTACAGATTTTTCCTTGTCCTGACTTGGTAGGATCTCCTCTGGGACTGAGACGAAGTCTTAAAAGGCTCTTTATTAAAGTAAACATTCTAAATGATAAACTATTTCACATCTTATTTGGCAGTATTTTTGTTTCTTGTTGGTACACGAATTAGTAATGTATTTTCCATGGGGCTTTATTGATGAGATTGAGAAATTTAACCTAAGTTTAGCAGAAAAAGACTGACTGCCTTGGCGGTAGGAAGTGTGAAGTAGGTCTAGCTCTGCTGCTTGCCAGTTGTCCATGTGTACAGTGGAAGTTGAGTATGTGATCTCCAAGTCCCTTCTAGCTCTGAACTAGTTGGATTCTAAGTGTGCTGTAATGACCTAATTGAACTATGAGGGCTCTGCTTTAAAAATGTAGAAGTGATTAATTTTGACAAGGGTGGGGAGTGACAGGCATCTGAGCTGAATCTCCAGGGAGAGAACAGTTTCGGTAGAGGAACAGGAGGAAGAGTATTTTAAATTGAAGAGACAGTACTCGTGAGGTCATGGGAGTGCCTTTGAAACTGTTCATAAACTTTTAGACCCTGGATGAAATTATGTTCATCATGCTATGTGGAGGTTAGCCTCGGTATAAGTAAAGTGTTCTAGTGAAAGTAAAATGACCCCTCCTGGCTTTCTAAGAAGGTGATTGCTCAAGAAGTTCTTTTTGTTTTTGTTTTTTGAGAATAAAATGATGATTCTTCATTAGTTGAATTAATTAGATATAGAAACCGAAAAAATAAAACAAACCATCAAAGGACTGAGTATGTTCACCCTCGTTTGAGTATCAGGCAAAGTGAATAATGAGACTACTAGCTGTGTTATAGTATTATGTATTTTTTATATATATATATAGTATTATATATATATTATATGTATTATATAGTTCTACCATCTGGGCACTAATCTTTGGTTTACGAAGGGACTTCTTCTTTGCATATATGGATCTCTTTGCATAGAGATTCTTTGGGGATTTTCTGTGGACATAGAAGCTCTTAGTTTTGCTGAGTTAGATACACCTTGAAAGAAAAAGCTTTTTTGTAAGTGCAGTCAGTGCTGCAGGTAGGAATTGGCAAAGGTGAAGTAATTAACCTCAACTGGATAGGCTCTTTTGGTTTTTGATACCCAAAACAAGGCCTTAAATTTGGGGGGTCAGAAATTACATGGACTCAGGGGATTTCTGAATTTGATATTAAAGTTTATAAACGGGATTCCAGAGCTGGGAATCATAATCCCAGGTCTGCTCTGCCACCTTGTGTTCTCTCAGAAAAGTTATTTTTAATTCCCCTGGACTGTGTTTATTGCATACGGAAAATAAGCCTCAGCTTTAACTTCTTTCACAAGAAAATTAGTTAGCACAAGAATAAAGCTTAAAATGTGAAATCCTTATATATTTGCTGAGTTACAAGGTGGTTTTTTTCTTGAAAGGTGTATGCTCAATTTTATAAGTGGTGGGTAAGCAGTGTATTCAGCCAGTCCCCTTTGACTTAAAGGCAGTTTTGCGTGTGCATTGTACAGTGTGGCACTGATCGTTAGTGTTTCTCCTTCCTCCTCCCAGGTGGTTCGTACTGAGAAGAACAGTTTGAACAATCGATTCCTGCCCTGGAATGAGATCGAGACAGAGGCCATCCTGTCTATTGACGATGACGCTCACCTCCGCCATGATGAGATCATGTTTGGGTTTCGGTGAGGAGAGATTTTCATCAAGAAACACTTTTGTTTGCAAACAATAGAGAGCTAACTCAAAAGCTGGATTAGGTAGCCAAGTGAATTTCCTAGCTGATAGTAACCGAGACATTCGCAGAGGCGGTGGTCGGGGCTATCGTAAGACATAGCTGGATCCATTTCTCTTCATTTCTGGGTTCTGCTTTCCCCTGGGTTACCTTTGTTCTCCCGTAGGCTCTTCCTCTGGGGCTAGGGAGATGGAATTCTGTGGTTGGCTGGCCCTGGGTCACCTGCCTGCCCCTGGAGCTGCGAGTAGATCCTCCTCCACCTGCAAACCACGTGGACTGAGAGTGGAGGCAAAGGGTAGTTCCCTAAAGGGAATGGAGGCTCTTGTGTTGGGAGGAGTGGGGAGTAACTCCCAGGCAGGCAGAAGCAACGTGTTGCTCGTCACTGTGGGAGCCCCGGGGAGCTCCCTCTCCAGCTCCCACAGCCCCCTCAGCCCTTTTGCATGGTCCCCTCTCATCCCTGCCCCACTCAGCCTGCTTGTTGGCACCGCACATCAGCAGTGGCAGCAGTGCTCAGTGTCCAAAGTGGGGATGTGTAGCATTGGGGCAGTGGAGCAGTGCCAAGATCCCAGGGCCTGGAAGATTTGATAAAGACGGGGTTGGGAGCAAAGACCCAAGAGGAAAGAGAGGAGGAGGAATAGGAGGTTATGGTGGTGATAATGCATGACATGTGTCGAACCTATACTGTGTGCCAGCGTCTAGCGGGGCACATTGACTGGTTTATCTCATTAGTCCTCCTAAAATTTGATGATTTAAGTTGTAGTTGCCTCCATTTACTTAGGAGTAAATTGATATCCAAGAGAGCAGAACCACAAAGCCTGAAAATAACTGGCCAAGCTGGAATTCGAATGCAGGTTTGTCTGATTCCAGAACTTCCACTCAGCCACTAAACTATTCTGTTTTTTGGAATTTAGTAGTTCTTATTGGGCTTAAATATCCCACTTTGAGGGAATAGTACAGATAAGAGAATGTAGTAGGTCAGGGCTAATCAAAGGGTGTCCTGGACTGGTATGCTGGCCCCTGGACAGTTTATTACCTGTCCACAGTAAGGAGGGAACAAAAATTGAGGGTAGGCACTTAGAAACTTTTAAAACAATTTGACCTTTACCATGACATCCGAGTGTGAACATTTTTCTTGTAATTCATTTTTGGGTAACATTGATTAAATATAATCCATACAACATTCAGTTCACTCATTTAAGTGTACCATTCAGTGGTTTACAGAGTTGTGCAACTATCTCCATAATCTATTTTAGAAGTCTTCATAACCACCAAAAGAAATCCTGTGCCCATTAGCAGTCCTTCCCCATTTTCCTGCACCCCTGTAAGCCCTTGGCAACCATTAATGTACTTTGTTTCTCTGTAAATTTGCCTATTACGGACATTCCATATAAATGGTACCATTTAATCTGTGCTTTTTTATAACTGGCTTCTTTCACTTAACATGGTGTTTTCAAAGTTAATCCATCTTGTAGCATCTGTTAGTACTTCTGTCATTTTGTATGGAAGCACACATTTTGTTGATCCATTTATCTGCTGATGGACATTTGGGTCATTTCTGCTTCATGGCTATTATGAATAATGCTGCTATGAACATTCATGTACACGTTTTTGTATGAACATTTCCTTTCTCTTAGATATAGCCCTTGGAGTGGAGTTGCTGGATCGTATGGTAACTCTTTGTTTAACATGTTGAAGAACTACTAGAATGTTCTCCAAATAGGCTGCACCGTTTTGTCTTGCACCAGCAGTGTGTAAGAGTTCCAATTTCTCCGCATCCTTGTCAACACTTGTTACTTTCCATTTTTTATTTATAGTCATCCTGCTGGGCATGAAGTTGTGTTTCAGTATAGTGGTCATTCAATATAATGCAAATTTGATTTGCATTTCCCTAATGACTAATGATACTGGCTATCTTCATGTGCTTAGTAACAATTTATATATCTTCTTTGAAGAAATGTCTGTTCAGATCCTTTGCCCATTGTCACTTGGGTTGTCTTTTGTTATTGAGCTGTAAGAGTTCTTTATATTTTCTAGACGCAAGTTCCTTACTGGAGGTAGGATTTGTGGTTTTTTCCTCCCATTCTGTGGGTTGTCTTTTCACTTTATTGATGGTGTCCTTCAAAACATAAAAACTTTTCATTTTAATGAAGTCCAATTTGTCTCTTTTTTTTGGTTACTTGTGCTTTTGGTGTCATATTTCAGAAACCATGAAATTCATTTTTACTGTATTTTATAAAAGTATGAATCCACAGTAAGCCATGGGAAAAATTACTTCTTCACCACAGATAGTTTGAGGAGCACTGGACTAGGTTTCCTTGGAGATCTTGTTCAAATTAAGTATAGATCCAGGCTGGAGAACTGTTCTCTGTGCTTCTGTTTTGGTCACGGAAAGCCTGACCTGACTGACCCCTGGCTCGCAGGCTTCCTTTGGTTTAAGCGGGTAAGTGCAGGTGCTCAGTTGAAAGGAGTGGCAGCTCTAGTGCTGTATTTGTCTTAGATCCGTCTATAAAGAATTATGGGACCCATTTCTGACAACTTAAGAACATCCGTTCTTCCTCTCCCTCACCCAGCCTCTCATTTCCTTTGACCTCCTCCACCTACTATATTTTGAGGCAAGAGTCTGTTGTTAGCTGTGATAAAAATCCCACTGGAATATGCTCCTTTGTACCGTGATAATAAGTAGCCAGCTCTCTCTACTGGTTTTGATGAAAAGGGAAAAAGCCATGCGATGATTCCAGAAGTGGTCTTTGGCCGTCGCAGTTGTGGCTGTTGACGGTGGCGGGGAAAGGAGGGGGAGGTGGTGCAGTGCAGAGTGGGCTAAAGGACTGGGGGCTGTGAACAGTCATGGGATGTTGACAGGAGAATTGCCAGTCATCTCTAGATCCAAGAATGATTAGATAAGGGGCCCTGCTTTGATGAGTTTGAGGCTTATTAAGATAACTGGCATTTGCTATCTTCTGTGGCTCTTGATTTAGGAAGACTTTTGATCTTTTCCATTTGTCAACAGATTCCCAAGTGGTGAAAGAATAATGGGATGCCTGTGACAGTGATATTGAGCATCTTTTCATGTGCTTAGTGACCATTTGCATCTTCAGAGAAATGTCTGTTCAGATCCTTTGTCTTTTTATTATTGAGTTGTGAGAGTTTCTTAATCATTGGAAATTTGATTAGCCTCTGGTAATATCACTGGCAAATTATCTCTGGCTCTACTTCCAAACTCTGATTTTTTTCTAATTTGTTTGGGTATCCATTGACCTAAAATCTTTCTTTCTCCTCCCCAATTTGCTTATTTCACCTGAATGGGAGCGAAACAGACCGAGGTTCAAGAGGAAAGGGCAGGTATAACAAGAAATCCTGCCTCTGGCAAAAGATAATATGGATCTTGGCTGACTTCAGCTTCTGTAGCAAAGAAAGAGACAAATATGTTCTTAAGGGACTGATGAAACAAAGGAGACCTAAGAGAACTGAAAATGTTAACATCTGTACAAAAGCAGTGCATGAATGTTCATAGTAGCATTATTCTTAAGAATCAATGAGTATGAACAACACAAAAGGATAAATATTACGGATTCTACTTATATGAGACATCCAAAGTAGTCAAATTAATAGAGACAGAAAGCAGAATGGTGGTTGCCAGGGCCTGGAGGAAGGCAAGAATGCAGAGTTAATGTTTAATGGGTTAGAGTTTCAGGTTGGGAAGATGAAATTCTGGAGGTAAATGGTCGTGATGGTCATACAACAGTGTGGATATACTTAATGCTGTTGAACTGTACACTTGAAAATGATCAAAATGGTAAGTCTTATGTTGTGTGCATTTTGCTACACACCAAAAAAAATCAGTTGTCAGAAAAAACAATAACAAGAGACATTTAAACAACCCAAAAATCCATCAGGTGATGAGTGGATAAGCAAAATGTAATATATCCATACAATGGAATATTACTTGGCAACAAAAAGGAGTGAAATACTGATACCTGCTACAACACGGGTGAACCTTGAAAACAGGCTAAGTGAAACAAGCCAGTCACTGAAGGTGTCATATAATATATGATTCCATTTGTACGAAATGTCCACAACAAGCAAATCCACGGAGACAGAAAGTAGATTAGTGATTGCCATGGGCTAAGGATGGGGGATGTGGGGAGTGACTGCTAATGGTTATGGGGTTTCTTTTTGGGGTGATGAAAATATTCTGAAATTAGATAGTGGTGATGGTTGCATAGCTCTGTGAATATACTAAAACCCAATGAGTTTTTTAATGTTTTTAAGTGAGTGAGTTTTATGGTTTGTGATTTATATCTCAGTAAACTTCATTTTAAAAAAAAAAGGGCGATAGTGTCAGCTTTATGAGAAAGGATGGGATTGTGGAGAGGAAGGTGGATTTCTCTTCCTGGATCCTAGTGTCTCTTATCGTGGACCCAGAACTTCTGAATTCCACCACTGGCTCTATTGTTCATCTTTTTCTGTATACTTCATGGCTCTGCTTTGTGAGCTTTCTTTTCCAAAGGGAGCTACAAAAGCCTTTTCCTTTACCACAGTTTGGTACAGGTTCCTGAAATACTTTATTTTGGAGAGGAGGAAAAGGCTTACATATCATCATAATACAAGAAGCATGGGATTTGGAAAAGAAACTGCTGTTTTAGATAGCCGGGAAGCAAAATCTCATCTTATTTTTTAAATACATTTTTTTAATGATTTGATTTTACACTTTTTCTTACTGCATTTCAAATCTTTTGGTTGTTAATGAACCAGAGGGAGAATCATGGAAATATAACCAACAGGGATAAGAATGTCTCTGTGTGACAAAGTCCATGTTACTTTAATGTAATGAATATTTTAAATATTCTGATCTTTATTCAAAACCATTTGCCTAAGTTTTAAAGATCAGAAAATCAGTTTTACATTAAACATTAATAATAACATGATTTTTTGCTTCATTCAGGTAACTCATTAAAAAATTATTTTGAGTCTCATGAGACTTGGACAAAAATACATCATCTTTGTTTAAAATATGTAGTATTTGGGTTGCCAATTTTTTTTTTTAACTTAACTGATTGTACTAATATGGAAGTGATGTGGTAAATGATGTGCCAAAGTTCATACCATGAGAAGGCTGAGTTGATGCATTTATTTCAAAGGTGCTTTAAATTTGAAATGTTAACAGAAGAATATTACTTGTGATTCATATTCTTCAGTGGAATAGTATTTTGATTTCATTATTTAAACATTTCTCTTTTGTTGTTTGGTGAAGTTGGATTTATCCAGTGAATTTTCTTCAAATTTGAGCTATAAAATTAACTTCGAAACTTTTTTCCTAACACAGTGTGTAGGTAATTAGGACATTAACACATTTAAAAAATAATTTATTAAAGCTAAGGTATACCAAAATCTATGCTGTGGCACGTAGGTTAAAAATATTTAGTGCACCATAAGTTTGAATATAATGCTAAGGAACTGCTTATGTGTAGCACTTTTATATGTAAATTTATATTGATACGTCTAAATGCCTAACTTTTCAGATACCCGCTGGGACCTCACTATCTAAAACTCTTGGTGCATCATCCCAGGGATTTATTTAAGCCTTTACTTGCATTTATCTGGTACTTCAGCTTCCTCATTGATTTTTTTCCTTATTATTTAATAGATAATTAACACCTAGTTGGCTATCAACAGCTTTTACAAATCAGATATGTCACCTTTTGATATCATGTAGCAAATGAGATTCTGCCTTATTAAAAACTGTCTACATTATGCTAGTTTAAATCAGCCAGATCTGATGATTGAAATACTCACTTTCCCATTCTTTCTTGCTGATACTTCAGGACTAGTAGGATCAACAGGCAGATCAGTATTTTTAGGAGTACTGATACAACATTTGGTTATATCCGTGGGCATTTATTAGCAATCATTAAATTCTATAAATATCAAGATGTATTATGAAAGCATTTTACAGATTTTTAGATTGGTAATTGGGAGTCAGTCTTAGGAGAAAAATCAGGATAGATGTAGGAATTTGGGCAGGATGTGGCTAAAAGCCCATCTAGAAAGCTGCTATGTTTGTGATAGAAATTTCTTACCTATTGGACTAGGTCAGCCACTTTCAAACTTAATAGAAGAGGAACTCTTTTGAAATGAAATCTTAGGTGTCTTAGGAATTAGTTCCTACAAGTTCCATGTAGATAATGAGGGAGTTTCTCAGGTAGTTTAAATCTCTGTTGGGGGGTGGGGTGGAGTGGGGAGGTGATGGTTCACTGCTGACGGGACTGCCAAAGCGCTCTGCTGGGCTGTAGGATGCTGGGGCACACAAGTGCGTTCAGCTCTACTGTTTTAGCCTGTGAAACTGGGTTGCTGATTTTATTTGTTCTACCTTACCTTACCTATAAATTTGAGGATGTTATAAAATTTTATCCTGGAATCATTGAATTCTCTGTTTCTTGCATTTATAAATCTTTCATTTGTACAGTTCTGTAGACCACTTCTTTTTATGTGCAGGTGTCTACCTCAGGAATTAAGACTGTTGCACCTTACTCTAGGCAGCAGTCTCCTGTGGTTAGACTGGTGGTCTTTTTTTTGGTGTACCCTCCGTAAAAGTGAAATTAAGTATGCAGTGTACATAAAGTACATAACATAAAGTACTAACATAAAGTTAAGTATGCAGTCAACCTTTTTTTGTAGCAACTGGCTTCCACGGCATACATGTTATTATTGGGTCTACCTTCCTAATTGTTTGCTTCTTAAGACAATTAAAATTTCATTTCACATCTAACCACCACTGTGGATTTGAAGCTGCTGTCTGATACTGGCACTTCATCAATGTTGTATGAGTATTCCTTTATGTTTCTATCTATCGATTCATATTAATTAGTACAATTGACTTCGAATCAAATCTACTGTTGCTAATATGTCATACTCATTAAAAATAAACCTGTTTTTTTTTTTAAAGAAATAAGAATAACAATAAATATATATTAAAATTACCTCCTTCCTGCTTCTTAGCAGATTACCTCTACTTACCCCATTCTGGAGACTCTTTTAATGCCTTAGATCCTTTAATCTTTAGATCCTTAAATTCTTTCCATGTTATTCCAGCTTATTCTTTTTGTAAGGGCTGGAAAGATGCTGGCTGCCAGAAGTTAGAGGATCAATTAGCAGGTGCTTATTAAGGAAGCTATGGGTAACACTGTTTGTTTGTTTTTATCCTGTTTGGCTTGTGATTGATTTGGTATGTAAAAATTGTTTAAAAAGGAAAAAAGTAACAGCCCAAAGGGCCAGACCTGCCAGATAGAGGTGGTAATTTTAAACGTTTCTGATAACCTTAGAGCTCTCTACTCAGGTGTGTGCATATACTTGTTTTTTGAGGGTGTGGAGGGAAGCACGGGACCGCATTGTGGGTTTCCCTGGCCGTTACCATGCGTGGGACATCCCTCATCAGTCCTGGCTCTACAACTCCAACTACTCCTGTGAGCTGTCCATGGTGCTGACAGGTGCTGCCTTCTTTCACAAGGTAAGAAAAAGCTTGGTAAGATTGGCATGAGCTTGGTGGAGGTGAGCCTTTGTGTGGTCGTGAAATGCTGCTTTAAAGATAGCTCTCCTAATATGTCCCTTCTATGCTGGAATTAAGTTATTTCTATTTTTAAAGACAGTGATCAAGATGATTAGAGCAACTTTGGAATAAAAAGTCAGGATGAGAAGGCTGCCTGTGTAATGGCACATACGCCAATTAGGAAAATCAGTTCATCCTTCTAGTCATTGGCTCTCCCTTTGTAAAACTGAGAGCATTGGGCCAAAACATTGTCCACATTTACACTGTCATTCAGACATGGCCTGGCCAACAGAAGGCTGAACCTAGCCCTCTTCTGACTCAGGCTAATCACTGTTACCCGAGGCCCTACCACAGCCTCTGTCTGTTGGGGCTTTGCAAGTTCTGTTTGATTCCTTAGAGCTTTTAACTTTCACCTTGCCTCACATCCTGATTTTCATTGAGTATCCAGAATGCAAATCCTTCCAGTCATTACTCCTCTCCTGTATTGTGGTTGCTGAACTCTTCTGTTTTTTCACTCCTGACTCATCTTCCCTCTACCTCTCATCTCTTCTGTAAAGCAGCCACTGGCCACACGTGGCTACTGAACACTTGAAATGTGACTGGTCGGTTTTGAGATGTACTGTAAGTGTAGAGTATATACCAGACTTTGAAATCTTAGTGTGAAGGAAAGCGTAAACTATCTTATTAGTAATTTTTTATATTGATTGTATGTTAAAATGCAGTTATTTTGGACACACTGGGTTAAATAAAATATATTACTAATTAGTTGTACTATTTATTTTTATTTCTTAAACATGTGGCTACTAGAAAATTTAAAATGAGGAAGGGAGGTTATAGCTCAGTGGTAGAGTGCGTGCCTAGCATGCACAAAGTCCTGGGTTCAATCCCTAGTACCTCCATTAAAAAAATTAATAAACCTAATCCCCCCCACTAAAAAAATTCAAAAAAAAAAAAAAAAAAAAAAGAAAGGAAAAAAATGTGTATGTTAAAAGAAAGAAAAAACTGAAAGGAAAACCCAAAAAGTAGAAAAGGGAGGAAACAGTTAAAAGAAAAAAAACAAAAGTTAGAAATGACACAGGTGACTCACATTATATTTCTGTTGGATAGTGCTGCTCTGTACCTTCCCTCCCAGGTCATCCCCTCTGGGCTCTGAAGAACCCCTATTCTGAGAGAGCCACGTTGCCTACACCCCCCTACTTCGCAGGATAGCTCCTTTGTCTCCTTGATCTGATTGAAACCTGACCTTTCTCTGAGAACAGTGCTTCCCCTTTAGCTGGCTCCTGTATTCCTTCCAGGGACAGTGATTGAAGATGCTCATTTCCCCAGATTTCTACTTCGGAGCAAGGTGTAGAGAATTTTCCCTGCTCATCAGTGACACTTCTAGACAATTACTTCTCAGCTGTCATGTAAAATCTCATTCGAGGCTCCTGGCATCTGTCTTGTTGCTCCATCTTCCAGCCTCCTAATCATCCCTTCACAGTCATCAGAGACGTTGGCACCTGGCCTGTTGTCCTGATCACCACTCCATGCCCTCTGTCATTCTGGGCGACGTCATTGCCCTCACGGAGGACCCGTCTAGCATGCTGTCTCCCCATAATTGTTGAAGTATCCCAGGGCCCCAGCTTCTGACTAGTGCTCTTCTTTGTGTTTTCCTTAGGTGTTCCCTTGTACTCTCAAGATCTTGTGGCTTTTCTTAGCATCTATCAGCTGGTGATTTCCATCCTTATATTCCAGCCTTGGCCTTTCCCTGAGATCTGTGCTCATATATGTAATTGTTTTCAGGACATCCTCTGTATGTCCCTTTGGTACTTCAAACTGAAAATTTCCCCCAAAAGCTCATCATTCCTCTCCACCTCCCTCAGATCTTATGTCCCTCATATAATTCCCATTCCAGATGGCGACATCTTGCAAGTCTCCTCAGAACCTTAAACATTGTCTTACCAGGGACATTTTGAACCAGCCTAAGAGGTCATTATACTCTTGCTTTTTTTCTTTTTAAAACTTAATGTGTGAAGCTGATAAGCTCATCCTGTTCTTGAACGGTGCCCTCGTGCTTATTTTCCAAACTTGGGGAGGGGCTTTGGCTGGGCGAGGAGCTGCCAGTAGGATTGGAGAACATCTGGCTGAGAACTCACCCCTGTCTGGGAGGCGCTTATTCTCACCCTGGTCATTTGAGAAGGAGCCACTGGTTTAGCAGTGCCCACTCACACCCTGAGAATTCACTTGCTCTGAAATGTCTACCTTGTCAAGTCTCTAACTGCTTTTTAAAAATTACAGTAGTCATATAATGGAAAAGAATCTGAAAATAAATACATACATATATATACCTATATATGTATGTATATGTTTAACTGAATCGCTTTGCTGTGCACCTGAAACTAACATTGTAAATCAACTACACTTTGATAAAAGTTTTTTAAAAATTACAATAGTCAGACCCCTTTACTTTCAGGTAATAAATAATTTATTAATAAAGCTTAGGTTTGTTTGGTTTTTTCTCTTTGAAAATCTAGAGCAGAATTTACAAACCAGCAGCCCTGAGGCCTTCTGTGGCTACAGAAATGTTTATTTAGCTCCCTGGTGCTATTCCATACACCACCAGGTTTTGAAAATCAGGATCTCACAGAAGGACCTGGACCTCAGTGAAAGTGCAGGTCAGGTGTCCTGGAGCAGGGCTCCTCTTGACGCCAGCTGGAGCTGCATAGCCCATCCCCTGCAGGTGGATGCATCTGTGCTTACTGTCCGGTAACACTCTTTCTTACATCCATTTCTTTAAAATGTCACTTATTTTTCAGCCTTACTTGTTTGGCCCTTGAAAGCAGTTACGTTGGTCGTTCCTGATCTGGAGCAGTCAAGTGTTTTTTTTTTTTTTTTTTTTTTCATTCCAGGATAAGTGCCTATCAATAAAAAATTTTGGTCCCTCACAAATACTTACTTGTATTTTTATTGATAAATTATAATATGTATACTGCTAGACTTGTAGAAATAGTTATAAGGTTGAGATAAATATGAAGTTTCAAAAGGGTAATATTCTCACTAAATTCTTAAATTTTAGTGAAAAATATGATTGACTGTGGTTTATTATTTTTGAAAATCTTGATTTTTGACACTGTATGTTATGGTAAGTCAGAGGTTTATTTTAAATTAAACGTATTTGTGATACTTGGTTTTAATCACTGTCCCTGGAAGAAATACCTGATTGCCATGCCTCCTAGGTTGTGATACTTATATACCAGTTCGGTAACTTTTTGTTGAAACTGGACTAGAATTTCCATTTCTGTGATGCCTTTTTTTTTTTTTTTAGCAAACTAATAAGATGTTATATTTTTATATTTTATAGTAGGTTCTAAAGATTTTTTAAACAGGTTACAAAAGTTTTTTTTTCCTGTTTTAAAAAATGATTTTTGGCATTTAAAAAGTCATATAACAGTGGAAATACTTCTAAACATTCATTTTCATAATGCTTTCTCCATTATTTTTAAGGTAATTCTCTTTTCTTATAACGTCACCTTTCCCTTGATGAAGATATGGATTGTATTTGGTTAATCCATATTCTCATTAGCATACTGATGACAACCACTGGCCACTGAACGGGGCAACAGATTTTAATCACATGCCTTTTTGTAAAAGAAAAATACATAATTCATATTTTAAGTTCACCATCTCTTAAGTACTTTGCCACAAGAGAACCAGTAAACCACCATACAAAAATTTTATTATTATTTTACAATATATATTCTGCTATTTAAGGTCATAAAATATATAAATCAATTTTATTGGGCACCTCATCTATTCATTCATCATCAGAATACTGCGACATATCACAATTAACAATTGCCCTGTTTTATGGCATTTGCCCGTTTCTGTGGTGTAAATATTCTTACCATGACTAAATTCAAGTCATCAACATGAGTCACTGAACATGGAGTTGGGAAGACATGGGCAGTTGCTTACTGTTGTATAGTATTTTCACCATTCGGATATGATAGATTTAAATAACCTCAGGATGACAGTAAAACGTAATAAGTAATTGTAAAATGAATGAATTAACTAGTTAGTTGAGGAGTGATAAGCTTCAGGTACTTATTGGTGTTTAATATAACTTAATTTTATGTAATTATATTTTTAATAATGGCTATTTTTTTTTTATAACAAGCTCACAAAATTCCTAAATAGTCTCACAAAACCCTTGAAAATTTAGCAGTCATCACTGATTGCCAAGTCTGAGCTGGCGCACCACTCTGGGTCTTGCAGGGCATTGAAGAACTTAGGCTTTTACTCTGAGGTGAGAGGAGAAGCCATAGAGGGGTTTGGAGTAAAGGAGGGACGTGATCAGTTGCACTTGTGTTTTAACACAATCACTGTGCTGTCCTGAGAACGGACTGTCGGGAAGAAAATATGGCAGCAGGGAGACAATTTAGGGGAGATTATGAATAATCCAGGGAAGAGACAATGGTGGCTTGGAGCAGGGAGTGGGTGGTGCCAGGAGAGAGGTGACGAGACTCTGGAGTCTCATTGAGGCACTGAGGGATTGGATGTTTCTCAGCTCAATGGCTTACTGAGGTCTGAGACGACAACCAGGCCTTCCCCCTCACTTATCCCTCATTGCCTTTGTCAGAGGTAGAATGTTCAACTGAACTAGTATCTGACCTAATTTGATAAGTCTTTATATTGTCACAGAATCACTGTGGTGCCAAGGAGCTTCCATGAAATTTTGATTCTCAATGAGGGTGATCATGGGAACTTGGATGGGATAATTCCTCACTGCAGATCTGCCTTGCAGGGTGTTGAGCATCCCTGGACCCAACTCCCTAAATGCCAGTCGTGCTTCCCGGTGATTGCCACACCCAGCCTCCCCCCACAGCACACTTCCTGTCTGCCCCCTGCATCTTTTTGCTGAAAGCCAAAGAACTGTGGCCTCTAACAAAGTATGTGATTCTTTTCTGCCTCTGACAGTATTATGCCTACCTGTATTCTTACGTGATGCCCCAGGCCATCCGAGATATGGTGGATGAATACATCAACTGTGAGGACATTGCCATGAACTTCCTTGTCTCCCACATCACTCGGAAACCCCCCATCAAGGTGAGGGTCCCCTTGCCTGCGGGGGCGGGGGTGCGTGCGTACCTGATTCACTTTGTAGTCGTGTAGATGTAACTCACCATACCTCAGAGTCCTCGTCCGTAAGATGGGGATGGTGACACCACCAACCAAGTAGGGTCATCTTAGGGTTTATTGAGTTGTTAATACAGGGGCTCTTCACTCCTCAGTGTAAATGGACAGAATTCAGAGGGTTCAGAACATGAATGGGAAGAATGTTACATCTTTAATTTTCACTAATCTCGAATTGGAATTTAGCATTGTACTCAATAGATTAGTCAATTATATAGAAAAGCAGTTCAGTGAAGCGGAAACCCAGATGACTAATAAACATGTGGGAAGATGCTCAGCGCTCTCAGCGGGGGCGGGGATACAGCTCAGGGGTAGAGTGTGTGCTTAGCATGCACGAGGTCCTGGGTTCAATCCAGCAGCTCCATATTAAAAAAAATAATAAAAAAAAGATGCTCAGCTTCTGTAATAATCAGGGAAAATGTAAGGTGAAACAATGGGATATAGTTTATGCCCATCCAATGGGCAAAAATGAAAGTGTGATAGTACCAGACGTTCGTAAGGATGTGCAGAAATTGCAGGTGTTACCCTGGCTGGTGGGTGTGTACAGTGGTACATCTATTTTGAAGAGAGTTTGGTTTTATCAGGTACAACTGAAGGTCATGTTCCCCATGACCTAGCAGGAGAGGGACAGAACGGGGCGGGTGACACAAGGATAAACTCCATTTGCAATGTCTTGTTTCTTAAAAAAAAAAAGAAGAAAAAAATATGTAATCTGAAACAAATAGGGCAAAATGTCAGTTTTGACAAACTGGTGCTTGTTTATGTTCTTCCCGCTTTTTAAGCATATTTCATTCACGTATTTTAAATCAGTAGTAGCAAGTGTTTTCTAGTAGCAAGTGTTTTCACTTGCTAGGTAAGGACCTTATTTATGTATGTATAGCCATATATAACTCTTTGAATATACTCCTTCTTTAAACAAACACCTGTACAGTGAAAATGACGCTCAACATAAGAAGTTTCACATTTTCAGTCCCCACCTGGTGTATGTGTACGTCCATAATTCCATCTTACTTCTTCCCTCCATAGATAATTGCTATCCCGAACTTTGTTTTTTAAATTCCCTTCCCCTCCCCCCTTTAAAAATTGTTTTCCCGCATATGTATTCATCCCTAAATGATTGGCTTTTTTTTTAACTTTGTGTAAATGAAATCAAACTATAAGCATTCCTCTGCATTTAGTTTTTTTTTAAAAACACTCAATTTGAGCTTAGTCAGTGTTGATGCTTGTAACTATGATTTATTAATGTCCATTGCCCCAAAGTCTTAAAGATGCTCTCCCCCATACTCTTCTGAAAGTTTTAGGTTTTGCCCTGTTGTATTTAAATCATGAACCCTTCTGGAAGTGATTTTTGTGTGTGCTGTGAGATAGGGTCCCAATTTCAGTTTTGTCTCATAAGCAGTTTTCATTGCACACTTAGTTTATCCATATCCAGTGATCTGCAGTGCTGGCCTGTCACTGATCAGGTGACTCTGTGTACTTGGGTCTCTTTAAGGATTCTTTATTCTGGTCTGTTGATCCAATTTGTTCAGGCACCAAAACCACAGTAATTGTCGTATCTTTAGAATTATTTTTTATATCTGCTAAGACAAGTCCTGTCTGTTAATCTTGTACTTTGAATGTCTTGTCTATTCTTGGCCCTTTTTTCTCCCACATAAATTTTGTAATCATCAGCTTGTTAAGACGGACACGTACACACAGAGTTGGAATTTTGATAGGAATTGAATCTGTAGGTGAAATGGGGAAAATGGATATCTTTAAAAATATGGCGTATTATAAGATCGCCAAGCTATAAAGTTCCATGATAATTTTCCAGTAGAGGTCTTTGAACATCTTTTTAGGTTTATTTCTAGGTACTCTATGTATTTTGTTGCTATTATAAATATTTTCCAAAAGTTACGTTTTCTTTCGTTGTTATAGAACTATTTATTTTTGTTTCTTATATCTAGAAAACTTGCTAAAACTCCATTTAAAATTTCTTGTTGATTGATACCCGTTTTCTGTGTTGACAGTCATACATCCCTCGTGCAAGGCACTGTATTGTTTCTTCCTTTCTAATCCTCATAAGCCATTTTATTTTATTTTTTCTTACGATAGTCGCCCGGACACCCAGTACAGCATTAATAGAAATGGTGACAGTGGGCATCTTGGTTTTATTTAAAGGAATGCTTTAAATAGTATGCTGTTAGCTGTGATGTTTGCTTTACATTTTAGCTTATTGACTTTTCTTTCTATTCCTAGTTTGCTAGAATCTTAATTGTGAATGATTTTTTAAATTTTATTGAGTGACCTTATTATCCGTTGATACAGTCCTCTGTTTTATCTGTAATCTCTGGTGTTGACATTCATGTTTTCTTTGGATAAACACATTTGGTCACAATTCTTTTTATAAGTAAATTTCTGTATTTAGTTTTCTAGTATTTTATTTAGAATACTTGGATCAGTGTTCATGGGTAAGTGGGCCCATAATTTCCCTTTTTAGTATTTATTTCTGGTTTTGGTATGAAAATTGTATCTAGTCTCATATGAGTTGGGGCATGTTCCCCTCTTTTTTTCTTTATTATGGAAGAGTTTGTGCACAATTGGAACTGTCTTTTCTAGAAGGCTTGGTAGAACTCACCTCTGATACCTTTTGGGGCTTTGCATGTCCTTTGTGTGAAGGTACGAAACTGGAGATTCTGTTTCTTTAATGATTTTCAGGTTGCTTGTTTCTTCATTTTCTTTATTTTTTTCAAACTTTTAAATTGTAAAATATATAATGCTCATATAGAAAAAGGCATAAAATTTAAGTGCATAGCTTAATTATTATAAAACAACCTATTAAACGTGGGGTGTCAGGACCCTGGAAGCTCCTGCCACTCCCAGTCACAGCCTCCTTCCTCACCCCCAGTTTTAGCCACTGTTGTGGGTTCAATTGTATCCCCCCCAAAAGATACGTTTGAGCCTGAACCCCAGTACCTATGGATGTAATCATAATTGTAAATAGGGTCTTTGCGAACGTAATCAAGTTGAAATGAAGTCAGACTGGAGTTGGATGAGTCCTTAATCAAGCATGACTGGTGTCTTGTCGCAAGAACTGGAGAAGAGACCCAGAGACAGACACACAGGGAGAACACCAGTGACCGTGGAGGCAGAGGTCCGAGTGACGTGCACGTGAGCCTGGCTGGGATCTCCAAAGAGAAGGGCATGGAACCAGTTCTGCCGGAGCCTTCAGGGAGCACATGATTTCTGACGTCCAGCTTCCAGAGCTCAAACACTGCAAGCTTGACCGAAGGGACAGAGGATGAAATGAAGGGAGGATGTGGAACTTCTGGGATCCTACCAGCAGCAAGTGGGCTGGTGGAGCTACTTGGCTGAGAATGTGTTACTTACTTCGAGTGATGGGAAGAACAGCTCAGAATCCGGGGGCTGCTGCTGGCCAGGGCCTGTGGGTGTGGGCCCAGCGCCAGAACCCCCGTCTCCTTGGTTCCAGAGAGTGGCGCCACCTTCACAGGGCGGCTTCCCTCGCAGTCCAGGAGGACAGGGAGGATTGCTCTCAGGTCTTGAAATCTAATGGGATTCGCCCTGCTGGGTTTTGGACTTTTGGGGACCCTGGACCTCTTTTTCCTGCCTGTTTCTGTCTCTTGAAATGGAATGTCTCTCATATGCCTGTCTCACATTGTGTGTCTGAAGCGGATAACTTGTTCTCCAGGAGTCACGTGTCCACAGATACAGAGGGATTTTATCCTAGGATGGACCATATTGAGTCTTAACCGTATCCAGTGTAGGTGATTTAAAAGAGATTTGGGACTTTCTGAGTTGATTATATTTAGATGAGATTTTTGGACTTAGTGTTGATCCTGGAATGGATTAAGACTTTTAAGAGATGCTGGGATGAATGTATTTTGCATGGGGGAAGGTCATAAAATTTTGGAAGCCAGAGGGCAGGCTGTTTATTATGACTACGCCCCCCCCCCCAAAAGTATGTTCACATCCTAACCCTTGCACTTGTGAATGTGACCTTATTTGGCAGTAGGGTCTTTGTAGATGGAATCAAGTTAAGATGAGGTCACAGTGGAGTAGAGTGGGCCCTCAGTCCAGTGTGACTGGTGCCCTTGTAAGAAGAGACACAGAGACACACACACTCAAGGGGAGACGGTCACACAGTGACGGAGGCAGAGGGTGGAGCGTGTACCAGCCAAGGAGTGCGGGGACTGCCGGCAACGCTGGGACCCGAGAGAAAGGCCTGGAACAGATGGTCTCCTGGAGCCTGCGGAGAGGGGATGGGCCTGTAGACACCTTGGTTTCAGACTTAAAGCCTCAGGGCTGTGACAGAACAAATTTCTGTTTTTTTGGGTCACTGAGTTTGTGGTAATTTGCTACAGCCGTCCTGGGAAATGATTGCTTTTATCACCTAAGCATGCATCCCTGAACACTGGGATGGTGTAGCTTCAAAATAAACTTCCTATATTATGATGGACTGACTTACAGGGAAGTTACTGAGGTAGTACATTCTCATCTGCCCCCATACAGTTTTCTGGTATTAACATCTTACTTTAGTTCAGTTGTCCCAATTGATGAATCATTATTGATAGATTTTATATTACCAAAGTCTGTCTTTTATTCAGATTTCCTTAATTTTTGCTCAGTCTTTTTTTTTTTTTCCTTTTAAACTAGAATGGTCAGGGAGAAGATAATACAGAACACAGCAAAGAGCCACATGTGAGAAAACTGCCTGCAAGCCTAGGGGCGGGAACTCTTGGTTCCTGGATTGGAACATATTCCGTGGTTCTCTGGGACAGAAAGGCTGCTGGGAGCCCCAGGGTCCCCCTGCTCACTCCGCATAACTAGTCCACGCCCAGGGCACGGGCCAGACACGCGGAATGAGGCCTGACAAGTTACACCTGTTCCCCGACGAGCCCTTAAGAGAGGATCGCTCTCTACAAAGGCCCCCTGGCAGGGACCACGGGGCCACGAGACCACGAGACCACGGAGAGCTTAGAGGTAGTTCCTCTGCAGCCAGACACGTAACAAACCCAGACTGATCTATGCCCGGCAACTCCCTCCTCCGGATGCTCACTAACTGGGGATGTGGGAGCGAACGAGATGCCTCCAAGCCAACATTAGGTCTTTGGTAAACAAGGATAAATATAAAACACGTTCCACAAGTGAGCTTGAGCAGAACGGAGCACAGCAGGTGAAAGGTTCCAAAGCCCCATTTAGTGCCCAGCACAGGAGGAGACAGAGGGGAGGGTGGGGGGAGATGTGTGTGTTCTTTTTTGTGTCCATTAGGACTTTTGTGGTCCCTCGTTTCTTCCATCAAACTTTGAAAGCTCACTGTACATATGATACACATTTATTGTTATAGTCAGTGTCTGATAATCCTATTCTGCAGTGTTTGGGGGTCTTGCTTCTGTTGTTTGTTTCTGCAGCTTCTCCCTCACGTGACTCGCCCCTTTTGTGACTTTGGGTTGTGAGGTCATACTCTTTGCAGTTTTGCTGAGGGCTCTTCTTTGAGTCCTGAATTGACACCCGGGAGGGCCTGCACTTGCCTCTCCGTGTGCCTGGGCTCACTGCCCGCCTGGGACCTGTGTAAGCTCAATGAGCATACTGGGGTTTTTCAGGACACAGAGGTAACAGAAATTCTAGCCTCAGATGTGTGAGGGCCAGCTGTGGTTGTAAGTTCTCAGAGGCCGAGTTTCCTCTCCACATAGAACTCAGACTGAGAAGGAAACGGTGCGTCACCATCTCTCTTCGCGGGGCTGCCTCCTGCCCACGCAGCCATCCACTGGGTCCCAGGGCTGCAAAAAGTCTTCAACCTGATTTCATGACCATTGCCTCCCCAACCTCATAAAAACCACAGCTCCTGGCTGTCTCACTGGAGTCAGGCCTTTTCATTACTTAGGCCTCTGAGGATTTCATTTCTTTCATTACAGGCTCAACTATACTATTAAAGAGATGGTTTATATATATTTATGCTGCATTTTCAGGGTTCTGTCCTGAGGAGTTTTTACCTTATTTGGCCTGCCGTGTTGTTGATAGTGAAACTTACAATATTTTTCATACTTGTCTAATCACTTGAAATTTCACCATAATAATAATTGCTAAACAACGATATGACCACTTTCCCACGTCTTTAAATATAGCTTTCTTAGACTTAAAAAAAATAGATGGGCAGTATTTAGTAAGTATTTAAGCAGTCCCCTTTTGGTGGGGAGTTTTCCAGTATTTTGCTAGTGAAAACATTGATGAAATGAGCAATTTCATACCCACTTCTTGCCTCCAAGATAAGTAGCAGGAGTGGAGTTACTGGTTTTTGGTGTCTGTGAAGTGCGGGCCGTTTGCGCAGCACATCCTTACCAGTGATGTAGATACGCGTGGGGCAGAAGAGCCCCGGGCTCGGGCTCCCGACTTGCTCTGCAGGTGAAAGTAGCCCTCGGGGTCGGGGTCGTCCCCACGGAAATGGTTGGAAATGGTTGGTTAAGCTGCCGGCTCTCTGTCAGCATTAGCCCCCGGGAGTCTCACCTCTGCTCTTTCTTCCCTGCTCCCTCCCAGGTGACCTCACGGTGGACCTTCCGATGCCCGGGATGCCCTCAGGCTCTGTCCCACGATGATTCCCACTTTCACGAGCGGCACAAGTGTATCAACTTCTTTGTCAAGGTGTATGGCTACATGCCCCTGCTGTACACGCAGTTCAGGGTGGACTCTGTGCTCTTCAAGACCCGCCTGCCCCACGACAAGACCAAGTGCTTCAAGTTCATCTAGGGGCACTGCGCTTGTGGGGAGGCTGAGCAGAGTGAGGGAGGTGGCTCCCCAGGTCCCGAGACGCTGAAGGACCTCAGGGACGCCCACCAGGTAGGTGGCTCCGACCCTCTGCTGGGAGAGGCGGCAGGGAGAGTGGGAGGGCGAGGCCGCCTTTCCCCTGAGGTCGGCCACACTGGGCCCGGAAGTCGGTCCGAGCTTCCCCCGGGCTCCCTGCGCAGGCACTGATGATAGCTCACACTGAGGACCATGGGGACTGCAGGGTCACTCTCACGGTTCAGAAGCCCAGGACAGCTGGTTTGTGGTTTTTAAATTCACTAACAACTATTATTATTTAAAAAGTTTCAGATTTTGCCATTCAAGGCTTATTTATATGTGTGTGTTTATATACATATATGTGTATACACACGTGTGTACATATGTGTGTGTGTATATATGCACACACACTCACATACATATACATATATATATATATTTGAAGGGGAGTTTGACATTTCTGCCCATCTCGCAAAGTGAGGGACCCACTGAGGTGGTCTGTGTGTTGGTGGAAATGGATCCTGGCCTTACGGTATCTGGCTCATCTGTAAAGTGTCATCTCCGTCCTCGCCAGGGGCGTGTGTGTGCAGAAAGAGAAGGGCTGAGCATGGCTCTTCCAGGGCCTCCCAGGAGATCAGGCCTGTTGCTTTGTTCCTTCCCCATTGCCAGCGGCGCTCTGTAGCTCGAGTTGTCTGCTCAGCCGAGTCCTCGGTGTGGGGGACCTGCACCTAGGGGGCAGCCGGGCTCCCCTCTGCGGGACTTGGTAGGTTTGAGGCTCACTGCTGGGCTGTTCTGTCCTGGTCCCTGCGCTGCTCTCTCCCCTCCCGTGTTTGAGAGAAGACTGAGGAAGGACTGAGACCTGCAGACAGACCCCCAAATGGCTTTTTGTTTGACCCTCCTTTTTGTTGTGCTTTGGCTGCAGACTTTCCTGAAGGTTCTCTCATGTAGAGAACAGAAACCTGGGGGCTGCACTCCATGTGTGGTCTGAGTGGTTGCGGGTCAGCCTACTCTCTCTGGTGCAGGACAAGTGAGCATCCTTTGCAATCCCACCCGGCTGGCCGGGAAATCCACAGCAAGGCACCTGCCTTGGGATAAATCCTTGGTGAAATTCACCTCCTCTTCCTCCCATGTCTGGACCTCCGTCCTATAGTTATTGGATCCCTAATGCTGGGTTGGTTCCAGGACCCCCTGAGGTGTGGTATGTGCCAGGATCATGGGAGGATTAAGCTCAAATCCAGCCTGAAGTGTAACAGGCACTCACCTCCCATAAAGCTGGTTTAAATTTCTGTTCCCTGGGCTAAAACAGAAATAAGCTATATGTATTTTTTTCTTTTTTTGGTAATGGCAGCAGTGGGGGAACTGAAGAGGGTGTTGGTGGTGTTTAGCAGGGGTTTAGCCTGTGACCTCTACCGTATTTCTGGGCCCCACTCCTCCAGTGATGTTGAGTCTAGGAGGTTTCCCACGACGGATCGATCGGAAGCTCAGGTCTGCCCTGGGCACGCACATGCCTTAAGCCAGCTCTGTCTTCCCCAGACCTCGATGTCCTGTGCTTCTGTTTCAGGGGAACATATCTTCCTCTGACCTGCCTGCACCAGGTGGGTTCTCTTCAAGTTTCATTTTGAAGGCAGGCTCTGTCCTGTAGGTAACACCCACCTGTAGGGCCTCTTGACCTGGGGCTCTCCCCGTCAGCAGACAGGACGGGGACCCTGTCCTCTAGACGCTCCCACTGGCATCTTCTGCCCAGTTCCCCTGCTGAGACAGCCACCTAGGAGACGGCTCTGCTGCTCTGCAACCCAGCGGAGGGGTCCAGACTCCTCGCCCTAACTTTCTGATGACCCCTTCTTTGACTTTGGACTTGATTCTTTGTAGCAGTAGCCTTCTTCCCTTTGGGAAGCCAAAGAGTGTGGTGTTTTGAGCTATATATGTGGCTGCTATTTTTATCTTGTCTGTTGTAATGTGAGGAGCTCCTCTGGGTGGGCCTGGTGAGGAAGGAGCCGGCTGTGTGAGGAGCCAGAGCGTGGGGTCCCTGAGCGCTGTGGGCAGATCCAGGAGCAGCTGAGTGGCCTAGGATTACGGATGACCCCAGAGTGCACTGCAGGGAGGGCAGTGATGTCAGAGCACAGACGAGGACAGCACTCTTTGGATCTGAACGGGACACTGACTTGAAGGACTCCGGACAGCAGGCTGTGATGGACACTGGCCATGTTCTTAAAGGATACTTCTCACGGCAAGAGGCAGGGTGGTCAGAGCTTTTGGGGGCTTGGTTAGGTCTCCCAGAGGAGGGCTGTTGCTTTTTGCAAGTTGGATTAGGGAGAGGCCCAGGTCCAGGCTTAGAATGCCATCGATGCTGATCGGTCACCTCGGGAAGCCAGATGTCACCTGCACCACCTGACTCCCTGGAACACGGAACCGCCCTGCAGACACGCGTGGGCCTCCTGGGCTGTCCTGCTAACACCTGTCGCCGAGTCGTTGCTCCCGGGGCCCAGCACGTTCTTGACCTCCAGCTGGCCAGTTCGCTCTTCACCAAGAGGGGGTGCCCACCGAAGGGGGAGCCTCCTCAAGGTGTTGATCAGGCCATTCTGAGCTTTTGCACCTGTGCAGTGGCCCTCCGTCTGTGTGGACTGCAGCTCGAGCCAGGGCCTGTGCACTGAGGCAGTGGGGTCCTTTCTTGGCGCGTAGGGGTGGGTGCTGCAGGGGCTGCCGGCCTGGGTGTGCACTCGGGGAGCTCCTGTTTGCAGTGATGGCGTTTGGAAGGGGTTAGCTCTCTGATACCCATGCCATGTCCATCCACCCCACCCCTTTTCCAGTCATGAGCACAATGGTCTTACATTGGATTTTTGTAAAAAAAATAAAATAAAATGAGACTCTAACTCTAGCAGCTTGGAGCTCTTTTGTGATTTTCCTCGGCAGCAATAGAAGAGTGACGAGAGAAGGAGCCTATTCCAGGAGCCACCCAGGCGTGGCCTGCAGGGACCCTCCCAGCATGATGTGCGCTGTGCGATTTGGTCCTGGAGCAGCCTGCGTGCCCGAACCCAGGTGATGCTGTCAGTGTGGGTGGACAGGCAGCCTGGCCTGCATCTGTTTCTGGGATTAGTTATTTGATTACGCAGAGAGGCACGTAGGTATCGCCGAACTGATTTGAGGGAGTTGTGGGAGCACGTGGCACAGGTGTGCCGCCTTGACGTTCATAGTAAATTTAAAACGTGTGTGCGTGTTCCCAGTCCAGACAAGAGGGCTGGCTTAGGATGGCTCGGTTGGTCTAGAGGTTACTCTGCTGACTTGGAAGGAGTCACTACAAGCCCTGCATCAGGTTGTGTTTAACTGTCAAGAGACCCGTCCTTTTGATGTCTGTGGTCCTTGGCTTCTGCTCAGCTATGGGATCAGAGCCATCCTCGGAGGGGAGAGCACCGAGCCACGGGCTTGGAGATGGTTGGAGTGGGAGAGGAGGATGTGGAAGCAGAGAAAAGCTGCGTCGGGGTTGCCCCGCTCCCGGGCTCTGCAGTTGCGAGTTTGGTTTGTACTGACAATCTTAAGAATGAGTGGGACCTGAAATTCAGTGCTACTCCAAAGGTCGGGCTGACAACTGATCAGGTAGGTTTTGCAGTGGGTGAGGGAGGTAGACGTCATATTGGGTGGGGATGCCTCCTTGGGTCTGGAGTTTTGGCTGTCAAGCTGCTATTATTCCAACCATCCATCGTCTTGTTACAACTTGTCCCAGGATCAGAGAGACTTGAGGAAGTTGGACGAGGCTGTAGAAATGAGCGCCTTGCTGTACACAGAGGTAACTTGTCCAACTTAGGTTCTGTGCCTGTTAGTTCTGGCCTGGGCGTGAGGTAAGCCAGAGTGGTCAAGTGGTAGTGGTTGATGTTGTCATTGAAATCGAAGGTTCCACAATATTTGCAAAAATGTGGTTAAGGAGGATAATGTTGTGGTTAAGGATGTGGACTCTGGAGTAGACTGCATGGGTTCAAGTCCTGGCTCGCCCATTAAACTGTGGAGGGGAGCAAGTTATGTTCTAAACCTCTCGTCTGTACAGAAAATGGCAAGAACTGTGCCCACGTCTTAAAGACTTGGTGAAAGTTCACGTCGTAAGTGTGATGAGTCCACTGTTCGGCACACACCAGAAATGAACTGTTAATGGGGTAACACACTGTGAACTTCTTAGTGGCTCTTTCTACATTCTACTCATTCTGACGTCAACTCCTTCAAGACTCAGCTGCAGCACTGCTTCGAGAAACCCTCCCTTCTCAGAAGTCGCTGCTTCTCCCTCCCCAGTCTCCTGTTACAGCAGCCTGACCTGTCTGTCTGCACTGTGCACGGTGGTGTCTTACAGGTCTGCTTCCCACACCAGATTCAAAACCCCTTGAGAATAAAGCACTTACACGCTAAACAGTTTTTTGATGAATGAAATGACTTGAGAACAAAATTAAGGAGGGTCACGTAGAAATCGTAGCTGAACAGTAATCAGAACCTTAGCACTTCTGGAATACAGCTAAGTGGTATTTATTGCCAGAGCATTAAATGAAGCTGGCACACAACGGCTAAGAAGTCGTATAAAATTCACGATTTTTATTATTTAAATATTCATTGACAAAGGGGAATAAGAACTAAAGACCCAGAATGGATCCCAGAAGAGGTCACTGAAGCCATGCCCTCAGGCCAGGCTTGGTTTGCTGTTTAACTTCACTGTTCCTTGACTTGTTTTAATTGGGCAAATTGTTTCATATTGCTTCATTTGTCTTCTTATTTGTGAAAGAGTGCAGTCCTGCTCATACTGTAGGGTTGTCATGTTAGAATTTGAGCTATGTAGATCCTATTTATTTAACCGATCAGTATTAGTATTTCATTATGAAAAAAATTTCAAGAAAGTACAGAAAAGTTCAAATAATTTTTATAGTGTACACCTGTATACCGAGCAACTGTTCTACTACAGTTGTTTATAAAGCTCCCTATATACTCATCCCTCTGTCCATTTTTTTCATCCCTTTATCTGTCCCTCTATCCTTTTATCCATCCTATTTTTGGTGCATTTCTAAGTAAATTACTGACATTAATACCCTTCCTTCTAAAGAACATAAGAACACATATTAACTGGGGTCGGTATTAGTTTCTATGTGTTTAATGTAAACTTTACATATTAAATTTACACACTGAAATGCACAAATCCTAAGTGTATTCTCTGACTTGTGACAAATGCATACCTGTGTAACCAACCCAGTTAAGATATAGAACATTTTTCTCAAACCCAGAACATTCCCTTGTGTTCTTTCCTAGCCAGTCTCCACCTCCACCCCACAGAGAAAACCAATGTCCTATTTTTTTTCCACCTTGGGTTAGTTTCCCCTGTTCCTCGAATTTCATATAAATGGTGCCATACAATTTTTACTCTTTTGTGCAAGTCTTCTAGACACTCAGAGTCACGTGTCTGAGATTCCTCCAGTGTTGCAGGGATTAGCAGTTTGTTCCTTTTATTGAGAGGTACCCCTTGCACGGCATCTGCTGATAGGCACTGGGGCTGCTGCCAGCTTGACTGTTAGAAACGAAAGGGTGAACATTTCTGTGCAGTCTTTTTGTGGACTTGTGTTTCCAGGTGAATACCTAGGGGTGGAATTGTTGACGAGGCAGGGTTATATACGTTTAGTTTTATAAGAAACTGCCAGAGCTTTCCCCAGAGTGATTATACCACTGGTTCTCCCACCAGTGATTCTGAGTGTCGCAGTGGTTCCACACCCTCACCCGTCTGTGCTGCTGTCAGGCTTTTTGTCATTTTAGCCATTCTGGTCGGTGAGTGATGGTGTCCTGTAGTTTGAACTTGCATTTCTCTGATGGCTGATGATGTTGAGTACTTTTTCATGTGCTTATGCCATTTATATGTTATTTTCTTTGAAGGGTCTGCACGAATATTTTGCCTGTTAAAAATCTGTTAAAATTTTTTTTGTCTTTTTTTGTATTGCTTTTAAAAAAAAGACATATTTTTAATAGACTTTATTTTTTTGAGCTGTTTTAGGTTTACAGGAAAATTGAGTGAAAAGTACGGTTCCTCCGCCTCCTTTCCCGCCTTGCATTAGTGTGGAGTATTTATTACAGCTGATGAGCGAGTACTGATGGGTTAACTGAAGTCATAGCTTACAGTAAGGTCCATTCTTTGTGCAGTGTCTTCTTTGGGTTTTGACAAAAGTATCATGAGACGTGTCCACTACTACAGTATTGTATAGAACAGTTTCACCTTCTGAAAAACCCTGTGCTCCAGGCGGTCTGCTCTCCCTCCGACCACTGGCAGCTGCTGCTGTTTTACTGCCTCCATAGTTTTGCCCTTTCCAGACTGTTGTGTCACGTGTCAGTTAGATTCAGCCTTTTCAGATTGGCTTCCTTCACTTAGCAATATGCATTTAAGGCTCCTCCATCTTTTTGTGGTTTGATAGTTAATTTTTCTTTTTCTTGCTGAATAATATTCCCCTCTGCATGTATTGTTTCTTTTTTTGTTCAGTTACAAGAATTCTTTATCTTGGATACCAGTCTGTTGTCAGGTGTATGTTTTATAAATATTTTCTCCAATTTGTGGCTTGCCTATCCATTTACTTTATGGTATCTTCTGATGAGCAGAAACTTAATTTTGATGAGATCTTATTTATAACTTTTTTCTTTTTTGTCATTGCTTTCTGTGATTCAGGGAACCTGTGCCTTCATGATCCCAAGTCATGAAGATAGTCTTACGTTTTCCACTAAAAGCTGTGTGGTCTAGGACCCCTCCCGAGCGGACATTTGTGTGTGGTGTGTGGTGGCGGTCAGGGTTCTAATTCTTTCTCTTTTTGTATGTGAATATCTAGTTGTTCCAGCACCACTCGTTAAAAAGCATTTCCTTTCTCTGCTGCATTGGCTGGGGCCTTGGTTGACGACAGAACGGCTGTGTGAGTGTGGCTGGGTGTGTCAGAGCTCTCCTTCCTGTTGTGCTGATTTGTCTGTCCCTGCTGCTAGTCCCGGACCGCCTGGATTAACGTAGCTTTCTCGTTCACCTGGACGTGAAGAAGTTTAAGTTCTCCAACTTGCTCTGCTCATTCTTCTCAAAATTGCCTTGGGTACTATGGTTACTTTGTATTTCTATGTATAAATTTTAGAATTAGTTTGTTTATTTCTTTTTTTTCCCCTTAAAAAAAGGTTTTCTAACCTGCTGGAATTAAAGATTAAAAAATTCCTGTATAATATACAGAACTAAAAATGACCATTAGCCACTTTTAAACATACACTTCTTGTGGTGGCTCACAGAGAATGTGACAATGAATGTATGTATGTTCATGTACAACTGAAAAATTGTGCTCTACACTGGAATTTGACACAACATTGTAAAATAACTATAACTCAATAAAAAAAAGTTAAAAAAAAAACATAACACTTCAGTAGCACTGAGTACATTCACAACGTGTAACTGTCACCACAAGCTATTTCCAGAACTTTTGCGTCTTCCAAACAAAGTCTGTACCCGTTAAACCAGTAAGTCCCCAGCCCCTCTTCTCTTAAGCACCTGTTACGCTCTGTCTTTTCCTGTGGATTTGTCTGTCCTGGACGTTCATATGAGCGGAATCAGAGTATCAAGCCTTTCATGTCTGGCTTATTTTACTTAGCATGTTTTCAAGGTTCATCTATCTTGTGGCATGTGTCAGAATTTCATTCCTTTTTGTGCTGGACAATATTTCACTGTATATTGTGTGTGTATGTATGTATACACTGTGGCGTAAAATATGGCACATACATTTTTTTGTTCATCCATTCACCTGTTGATGGATACTTGGGTTACTTCCACATTTTGACCATCGTAAATACTGTTATGAACATAGTGTTCAAGTATGTGTTTGAGTCCCTGCTTTCAGTTCTTTTGGGTACATACCTATGAGTGGAACTGTTGGGTCATATGGCAACTCAGTGTTCAACTTTTGGGGGAACTGCCAAACCGTTTTCCACAGCAGCTGCACCATTTAATGTTCCCACCAGCAATGCACAAGGAAGGGTTCGGTGTCTCCACATCCTTGCCATCATCACTTGTTTTATAATGAATGAGTTTTAAATTACAGCCACCCTCGTAGGTGTAAAGCGATACCTCCCTGAGGGTGCGATTTACATTTCCCCAGTGACGAATCATGTTCAGTACATTTTCATGTGCTCGTTGGCCACCTGTATACATTATTCAGAAAAATGTCTATTCAAGTCCTTTGCCCATTTAAAAAAAAATTGGATTTTTGTTGTTGTTGTTGTTACCCACTGGGATTTTGATGGGATTGTATTGAGTCTAAAGATCAGAGGGTAAAACTGAAACATTCGTCATGTTGAGTGTTTTCACTTATTCTAGTATTTTCTATTGAGATATTACTGACATATAACGTATGTAGGTTTAAAGATTTGATACACACATTGAGAAATGATTACCACATAAGGTTAATTATCTCCATCCCATCACATAATTACCAGTTCTGTGGTAGTAACTTTTAAGATCTACTCTCTTAACAGCTTTCAAGTATAGAATGCAGTGTTGTTAATTGTAGTCACAGTGCTGGACACTGCATCCCTAGGACTTACTCATTTTAAAGCTGGAAGTTTATAATCCCCACTTCCCCCACCTCCTGGCCCTGGCAACCCCCATTCTACTCTCTTTCCTCTGAGTTCAGTTTTTTAGATTCTTCTTATGAGAGCATACAGTATTTGTCTTTCTCTGACTTACTTCATTTAGCATAATGCCCTTAAGGTCCATCCATGTTGTTGTAAAAAGCAGGATTTCCTTCTTTTTATGGCTGAATAATACTCTGTTGCATATGTGTATGTAGCCCACATTTTCTTTATCCATTCATCCATCAGTGGACACTTAGGTTGTTTCCATGTCTTGGTTACTGTGAATAATGCTACAATGAACACGAGGGTGCTGACATATCTTTCAGATAATGATTTCATTTCCTTGGGATATACACCCAGAAGTCGGACTGCTGGATCATATGGTAGTTCTTTGTTTTAATTTTTTGAGGAGCCTCCATTACTGTTTTCCATAGTGGCTGCACAAGGGTTCCCTTTTCTCTTCATCCTTGCCAAGACTTCTTGTTTCTTGTCTTTTTGTTAACAGCCATTCTGACAGGGTGAGGTGATATCTCACTGTGGTTTTGATGTGCATTTCCCAGATGATTCGTGATGCTGAGCACCTTTTCATGGACCTGTTGGCCATTTGTATGTCTTCTTTGGAAAAATGTCTATTCAAGTCCTTTCCCCATTTTAAAGTCAGATTCTTTTTTTTTTTTTTTTTTATTGACTTGTATGAGTTTCTTATGTATCTTGAATATACCCCTCATCAGATAGTCGGCAAATACTTTCTCCCGTTTGGTGGGCTTCTCATGGTGTTGGTTTTCCTTGCTGAGCAGAACCTTTTCAGTTCGATGTCGTCCCATCTGTTGATTTTTTACTCTTGTTGCTTGTGCTTTTGGTGTCACAGCCAAAAAACTGTTGCCAAGACCAATGTCAAGGTTTTCCCGTTTTCTTCTAGTTTTTACAGTTTGGGATTTTACGTTTAAAAAGTGTTTAGTGCTTTTCAAGTTAATTTTTATGAGTAGTGTTAAGACAGGAGTCCAGTTCCTTTCTTCTGTGCATGGTTCTCCGGCTTTCCCAGCACCACTTACTGAGAAGACTATCCTTTCCTCACTGGGTCTTCTTGGCTCGCTCCACCGTGTATGTGTGAGTTTATTTCTGGGCTCTTGATTTTGTTCCATTGGTGTTTGTGCCTAATTTTATGCCAGTACCATACTGTTTTGATTACTATAGCTTTGAAATAAAGCTTGAAATCAGGAGTTGTGCCTCAGGCTCTTTCTCATGATTATTTTGGCTATTCAGGGTCTTTTGTGGTTCCATACAAATTTTAAGGTTTTTTTTTCTTCTGTGAAAAAAATGCCTTTGGAATTTTAACATGGATTGCATTGAATCTATAGATGGTAAAATGCTTTCATGATGTGATTAAAACCTATGATGAGATCCAATACAGTGTTGGCTGCAGTCTCCAGCAAGATTAGACATGTTTTGTTCAGTTCTACACTCTCTCTCTCCACGATTTGGTTGTGACTTCCTTCAGAATTGTAGCTGGTTACTTCTACCTCATTCTGGGTTCAAAAGAGAGTAATGTTATTTACCCCCAGTTCCACTGCAGTGCATCTGAGAACATCAGAGGTCTTCTGCCTTCCCACAGGGAGGCATGGAACAGTGAGACAACGTTCAGCTGTCCTCTGGCTGCAGGGGAAGAACAACCTGGGCCAGAGAGAAGTGGCCCCTTTCCTACCGCCGGTCTGCTTGGCTCCTGTGAACAAATGACTGTGCAGCTCTGGGGGCTTCTCCACCCTTCTCTCCATCGAGGCCGCGTTGCACAGGCGGCCCTCGTTTTGCTGTGCTTTGCAGATACTGCATTTCTTACAAATTGTAGGTCTGTGGCAGCCTTGCGTCAGGCAAGCCTGTCGGTGTGCCATTCCCCAGCAGCACTAATTTTTAATTAAGGTCTGTTCAGCTTTTTTTTTTCTTGAAATAATGCTCTTGCACATTTCATAGACTACAGTATAAACATAGCTTCTGTATGCACTGGGAAACCAGAAAATGCCTGTGCCTTGTTTTACTGCAGGGTTTGCTTTATTGTTGTGGTCTGGAACCAAACCAGCGGTATCTCCAAGGCATGCCTGTAGTTTGGAAAGGCCAACTTCTGTCTGTATTATAAGGCAACTGTGAGGGCCAAAATCCTCAAGCTGCTTCCGGGAGAGGAGCAGTTGTTACCTCTTCTTAAGAAATGGCTAACAGGCCCGTCTCCCCTCCCCAGCTCCTGACCCCTGATCCTCATGTACAATGTATGGTCAGGCAGAAGCCACAAACTTACCAGCTCTGTGTGTTTAAGAAAGTTAACCTCTATGCCTCAGTTTCCTCACCCAGCACCTGACTGTAGCCCTGCGGAGAGACGACCCTGGGCCAGGAGCACCCAGCTCAGCCATACCAGGATTTCTGACCCACAGAAACAGTGAGATAATAAATGTTTTGCTATTTTAAGCCACTAAATTTGGGGGTAATTTGCTACACAGCAATAGGTACACTACTTTGTAGAAAGATTGTGAGAAATAAGAAAATCAGGTTCCTCATCCCCATTTTAGTGGATTTTTAGTTACTGTTTAATCATTAGGATTTTTGGGGGGGAAATTTTTGTAAATGTCAGGCTCTTCACCAGGTCGGTGTCAACAGTCAGGGGGCTGCATTTCCAGTAACAGAGCTGCCATCAGTGGTATGACCCTAGCAGTGAAGGCAGGTCCCCATTTCTCCTGGGTCTTCTACAAACCAGCCTGGTCGGGCACCCTCAGCCCTGAACTCACGGCAGCCTTATTCATGACCGCTCTCCTGACATGCGAGAGGGCCAGCTCTAGATTTTCCCTCTGTTCTAGCAAATGCTTCTTCCTGCCTCTGGCTTCTGCCACTAGTAACTTGGTTAAAATCTTCATAATTTAATTATCTCCTGCTAACAGTTTATTGACTAATTTGTATTTACATACCGTTTGATCCCTCGAGAGGTGGTTACTAAAGAGACAGTGCTTTGGGATTGATTAAGCCCTTCACAGAAATCAAACTTGGACAAATTCAAGCCATGCCCGGACATAAGTTATTAGGAAAGTTAAGTGAAATAACCACTTTGATTTTATTCTGTGCTGCTTTGCATTTTTCAAGATGTCAAACACTTTAACAAAGAACTGAACTGCGTTTCCCTCGGGGGTTTGTTGGGAAGCACGCCTGCAGGTGCACGTTCCCCACCTCCTCCTCCTAAGAACAAAACTGTACTTTGGAGCCAAAGCACGTCCATCTCTTTTAACGGGAATCCTCCCCCACCGCTGAGGCTCCCACAGTGTATTGTGTAGACACAGCCAAGACCCCGTGGTTGGAATGACCTGCACCTTGGGGGACAGAGACCCACCGAAGCATTCCCGTGCCCACATCGGGCAAGTTGGAGATGGCAGAAACAAAGCTGCCTTTTTCCTCCTCCAATGGAGAACTCCTTCCAGGGGAAGGTCCAGTCCAGAGAGAACCGCAAGTCACCTCTCCATAAAACCTGCAGGCAGCTCTATGGCATTAGAGCTCTGGGGTCACTACGCCCCTTGGTGATGCTCAGCTGCTGGCCGAGCTGGAGGACTGACTGCTGACTGAATTGCAATCAGTCTGAGAAGGCTGTAAGCCTCCACTTCCGCTGTGGCCAGTTCCGAGGCCCGGGTGCTATCCCTGCCCCCCCCCCCCCCATTTTAATACTTGCAAAACTGGCAGGTGTGTTACAACGGCTGCTGCCTTAGAGTGGACGTAAGCTGGGCAACAACCTGTTTTAGACAATTCCGTTACTTCAAGTGCAGTAGTTTACTATTATCAGTGGGTCTCCAGGCATATAGGAGTTTAATGCTCAGCTGAATGCAAAGAATCCTGACGGACCAGGAGAAGCAGCGATGGGCCACATGGAGCCTGAGATGCTGGTTCAGGACCTCTGGAAGGTCAAGGCTGGTGAGCAGTCGGTGTTGGTGGTTTTCATAGTTTAAGAAATGTATTAATGCACATACCAAACTAAAACTTGTGTTTTCTAAGTTTATATTCTGTATATTTTCATATTTTTTCAGATACTAAGTGAATGTATAAATTATAGATTCAACAGAACACAGATACTTCTATAAAAAAATAAATTTTAGTAGCAAATGGGCTCACATTATATAAAATACCGATACATGGGTTCATTTTACTAGTTTTGGGGGTATCATCTTTCTTATGAGGCACAGCACTGTAGACGAGTAAATAACGAAGTCAAAGACTAGCTGCCCTGCCCGGGGCCTGTGAAGCCACAGACACCAGGCCACATATCATCCCTTTTTACTCCCCTCCCACCACTGTGCCCCTGGGAACCACTGTCACTCTCCTGCCGTCCTCAGCTCGCTGCCACCTCCCTTCCGGCTGCCCGAGAGCCAGGTCAGGAAGAAAACGAGTCCAGCTGGAAGGGGACACTCTCACCTGAAACAGTGCCACGGAGCCAGCCCGGGAGATCGCGGCCGTGACTCCTGGTCATGTCCCTCAGCAGCCGCTTCTTTTGTCCTCAAGCCTGAGGCCACCCCAGGGAGCAGCCTGGCCTCACGCCCCCCGCAGCCGGGGTGGGCCCTGCCGCGAAGGCTGGCAGGTTTCAGGAGGGAGGCGGCTCTACTCAGAACTTCTGTAGAAACTTGAGGACAAGGTCCCGCAGGCGCACCCTGAGCACCTCGTCATTGTCACAGATGATGTGGGTGGAATCTTCCTCAATCTGGATGAGCGTCTCTGCTTCCTGCAGCAGGACGATGTGGCCCTTGGCTGTGTCTTCCACCTTAATGTCACTGAAGCCGTGCTGCTCCAAAAGAAAAGGGGTGGGAGGATAGCTGAGCAACTGAACTCTAGAAATGATACTTCTAGACTTGGCTAAACTGAACATTCTAGAAGAAACTGGCGTTTTGGACACTTCTCGATACAATTCTTCAGACTAGTCACAGGACCTACTACAGCAAGAGAGTTCAACCAGCTTCATATACATTAAGTGAAGTCCCCAAATATGCTAATCTCATGCAAAACAGCAGAATTCCTAGGACCTGCTTAAGCTTTTGAGAGTTATTTGAGGGGCACATCCAGGCACCGGGTTCAGGAATCTGGGATGCTGGGCTGTGCATCACCAGCCTCCACACCATGCCTGAGGACCCTGGTTTAAAAAAGCTCCATCCTGTCCCAGGAAAACGCCATTCTTCACAGCAGGATACCAGACCGTGTCATGTGGCAGATCCCTCCCAAGGGAGAAGATAAGGCAGCAAACCAAGTATTTCTCCAGTGCTGCCTCTGATGCTCACTCAGAATATTCCTACGCAGCGGACATACAGTGGAGAAAGAAAAGAAGTGGAAAGAAGACTGATTTGTCTCAAAGGGACACAAGACAGGTAAAAAACAAGGCCTGGGGAGATTCTCGACACTTGGTTCTAGAAAGCTCAGCATCGTCTGGGGCAGGCACTGATAGTTCTCCTGCAGGAGGAGATGGGGCAGATATGGTCGGGGCAGTCGTCGGGGTCAGGTCCCAGGGTCAAGTCCTGGGTGAGCCAGGCAGAAGAATTAAACAAAGTCTTTCTGGGAAAGCAAGTTGTTTCAAGCTTAACTCCCGAGGAATCAGGTACTGGTGTGTCCACAGCCCACGGCGGGGGAAGTTCGGGGTGGGGTGATGCTTCCCGGAGGAGAAAGCAGCTGAGCAGCGGCAGGACGGACGGGGCCGTGCAGACAGTGTGCACTTAGCACTCACCTTCTCCAGGGTCTGCACAAACTGTTCCACGGGGATGGAGCCGCTCAGCAAAGGCTTCAGAACCTTGCAGTCTGGAATGTCATCACTCGGCCGCTTTCGCTTCTTCCCGCCCGTGGGCTGGGCGGGCCGGGGCGGGGGCTGGCGCGGGAGGAAAACGGGGAGCAGCAGAGGTCAATGCGGGCCCCTGGGGCTCCAGCTAGATTCCCACACAGCACAAACAAGCTAAAGCCAAACTAGCCACCCAGAATCCGTGTCTTATTTGGTGTAGATGTCTCCTCTTAGCGTGCTCCATGTGTAATTTTCAATCAGTTCAGAACTGTCTGAGTAGATTCTTAGTAAGCGTCCTGGCAGCTGCAGGTAGAGCAACAGGACAGCGGCCAAGGACACTGGCTGTGGGGACAGATTGGCTGGTTTTAATCCTGGTTCTGGAGCCTTTCACAAGAAAGTGAAGGTCAGAGAAACTGCCTATAAACTGGGGGTAATAAGGGAATGTGGTGAGGATTAAGTCAGACAGCTGAGAACCAGCGGGGTCCAGACATCATGCAGGGGCACCAGAGCGACACCGCCCAACCCTGAAAGGGGTTCTCGGGGCGGGGGGGCGGGGGGGGTGGGAAACGTGCCGTGATGTGAGGGGAGGGAGGTGCCCAGGCCTCCAGGCCCTGCCTGCCTCCTGCAGGTCTGTTGTGTTTCGGGGCCTCCCATGGGAAGGTGGGCCCCCCAGCCCCCGCCCTGCGGCCCCCAGTCTCAGGGTGGCCGACTGGTAAGAGCCTGTCTAATAGCGTGTGGCTGGGGGGCTCTGAGGGATGCTGACGCGCTTGGAGCTGAAAACGGCACTCGGGACCGGTGGCCCTGTCCCTGTGGGTAGTCACTTCTCTTCCCTTTTCTCTCCGAGGCACGTGGCCAGAGGAGTAAGTATGGGGAGTGTGTACGTGGTGCGCCTCTGTTGCAGACCGAATCCCTTGCGTAGCCTGTTCTCCGGTGTCTGCTAGTGTGGGAGGCCCCGTCCCGGGGGCCTGGACTGCCAGCACCTTCTTGGCAGGAAGGGGTCTAGTGTCACAGGCCCCAGAGGCTCATCGTGGATTCGAGCCCAACCCCCCATCCCCCCCGCGGCGGTACCTGAAGGACGTGCTTGTTATCTTTCGTGTGCAGCACGGCCGACACGGTTGCCAGGGAAATGCCAGGCTTAATCTCCATGGGCACCAGCGAATCCGCGAGCTGGGAGCAAGCAGAGGGGTTTCAGTCAGGCTCACTGTGAAGTGGGGGGAGCCACTGTGCCATCCAGAGTCGGGAGGCCACGCTGGGCTGCAGCGCCACCCACCGCAGAGCTCAGGGACGGGTGGTGAGCCCCCCAGGGTCCGCTCACCAAGGCCACCGGGCTTGCAGCGCCACACGCCCCTGCCAGCCTGGTGGAGAAGTACCAGGCAGGTGTCGGAGCCAAGCCTTGAAGGGCTACCATCATGCATGCTCTTTTCTTCTAAATTTTTATTTACATCGCTGTAGGCTAAAATCACCAAGTAACTTTAAGAAAGAAGGTTAAAAAACTTAATTTTTAATAAAAAATACACCCCCTGCACACACGTAACTGCAGTGCAGAAAGGAGGTGAGCTCGTTCAGCCACAAGCACACCGGTGCTGGCAAGCGCCCTTCTGGAATTCTCCCTCTGGTCTATTAATGCAGGGGTTCACCTGCCCACCGGGGGGCTGGCAGCAGCCCCAAGACCCCGTGGACCCCACAGCCAGCTGTGCTGGGCCCCAGCACCGCCCACCAGTGGGCCAGCTGCCTCTGCACCAGGCAGAGGCTGGCAGTAAACTGGGCTAGTGGCCAGCCCCACCTCCCAGTGTGTCCACAGCCGTCAGCTTGGCCATAACAGAAGGGCCCACATGGCCCTCAGAGAAGACACCCCAGAGGGGAGTGTGCTGCTAGGCCCCACAGGATGTCTCCTACAAAAGTCCCGTTCTCAAAGATTGGGAAATGTAACTGACTTCTCTAATACATAGAAATAAAAACAGAATTAGGCAAAAGGAGGAGGCAGGAATGTGTTACAAAGGAACAAAATAAAACCCCAGAACACAGCAAAGAGGGTAGGTACAAGCAATTTCCCTGATAAAAAGAGTTGAAGGTAATGATCACAAGGATGCTTAATGAACTCGGGAGGAGAATGGATGAATGAAGACAATGAGAAGTTAGAAGATTTTAACAAAGAGTTAGAAAATACAAAGAACCAAATAGAGCTGAAGAATACAATAACTGAAATGAAAAATACACTAGAAGGAATCAAGAATAGACTGATAGATGAGACGGAGGACAGATCCATGCACTGGAAGGTGGAGTAGTGAAAATCACCCAAGCTAAACAGAAAAAAGGTAAAAAAAGATCCTTTAAGAGACTTCTGGGACAATACCAAGTGCATTAACATTCACATTATAGGGAACCTAAAAGGAGAAGAGAGAGAGAGGCGGGCAGAGAACTATTTGAAGAGGTAACAGCTGAAAACCTACCTAACCTGGGAAAGTAAACAGACGTGTAGGTCCAGAGAGTCCCAAATAAGATGACCCAAAGAGGTCCACACCAAGATGTACTGTAATTAAAACGGCACGAATTAAAGATAAAGAATCTTAGAAGCAGCAAAGGAAAAGTAACTACATACAAGGGGAGCTCCCATAAGACTACTAGGTGATTCTTCAGGACAGAAGAGAGTGGGACAACACATTTAAAGTGATGAAAACCTGACAAACCAGAACACTCTTCCTGGCAAGCCTCTCGTTCAGATCTGAGGGAAAGATAGAAGAGCTTTACAGACAAGCAGAAGTTCAGCATCACTGAACCGTCTTTGTAAGAAATGTTAAAGGGGCTTTTGATCTTGGCCAGAAGGCCGAGAATTCAAAACCTGTACCTCTTGGGGAGGAATGGAAATGCCAGCAGCCTTGACTGTGGTAGTGGTTTCTCTGGTGTGTACACACATCCAGCCAAATTCATCCAGTTGTACATCTGAAATCTGTGTGGTTTCCTGTTCAGCAACCACACCACAATAAAGGTGTTAAAAAAATACAGGGGCTTTTCTAAGTGGAAAAGAAAAGGTCACAGCTAGAAGTATGAAAATTACAAAAGAAAAAACCTCATTGATGAAGGCAAACATATAGTAAAGGTAGCAGATCAATCACTTTTAAAGCTAGTAGGAAGGTTAAAAGACACAAAAAAGCAAAATCCTCTGTATCTGCAATAAGTAGCTAAGGGATGCACAAAAGAGATGTAAAATATGAAGTAAAAACCATTAAATGTGGGGGAGGGCAGTAAAACTGCAGGGCTGTTAGAATGCACTGGAATTTAAGAGATCATTCACTTAAAATAATCACATCTGTAGGTTTTTATATATAAATCTCATGGTAACTACAAACCATGAATCTATAATACAAACAAAAAGATAAAGGAATACCAATGTAACACTAAAGATAATCACAAGGGAAGAGAGCAAAAGAACAGAACATAAAAGAACTACAAAACAGAAAATAATAAAATGGCAGTAAGGACATACCTATCAATAATTATTTTAAACGTAAATGGACTAAATTTGCCAATCAAAAGACAGGGTACTGAGTAGACTGGAAAACAAGACCCATCTATATGCTGCCTGTAAGAGACTCATTTCAGAAACAGGACACACACAGACTGAAGGTAAAGGGTTGGAAAAAGATGTTTCATGCAAATGGAAATGAAAAGCAATCTGGAGTAGCTATATACATATCAGACAAAATAGAGTTTAAGACAAAGACTGTAATAAAAGACAAAGAAGGGCATTACATAGTGATAAACAGGTCAATCCAGCAAGAAGATATAATATAAATGTATACGCACCTAACACAGAAGCTCCAAAATCTATTAAAGCAAACGTTAATGGACTTAAAGGGAGAAACTGAAAGCAATATAATAAAGTGAGAGACTTTAGCACCCCATTTACATCAACGAACAGATCATCCAGACAGAAAATCAATAAGGAAATACTGGCCTTAAAATGACAATTTAGACCAAGTGGACTTAAGAGATACATAATATTCCATCCCAAAGCAGGAGAGCACACGTTCAGGTGCATATGGAACAGTCTGTAGAATAAATCACATGCTCAGCCACAAAACAAGTGTTGGTAGATTTAAGAAGACTGAAATCATATCAAGCATCTTTTCCAACAACAATGCTATGAAACTAGAAATCAACTATATGAAACTTCAAAAATTACAAACATGTGGAGGCTAAACAATATGCTATTGAGTAACCAATAGATCACTGAAGAAATCAAAGAAGAAATTGAAAAATACCTTGAGACAAATGAAAATGTAAACACAATGACCCAAAACCTATGCAGTGTAGAAAGGCAGTTCTAAGAGATGTTTATAGTGATACAAGCCTACCTCAGGAAACAAGAAAAATCTCAGATAAACAAGCTAATCTTACCCCTAAAAGAACTTAGAAAAAGAAGAAAAAACAGAAAGCAAAGTTCAGATCAGAGCAGAAAGAGACAAATAAATAAGATCAATAAAACTAAGAGCTGGTTATTTGAAAAGGAAAGTGAAATTCATAAACCTTTAGTGAGACTCATCAAGGAGAGAGGGGCCAAATAAAGCCAGCAATGAGAGAGAAGTTAAAAGCAACACCACAGAAATACAAAGGACTGTAAGAGATTACTATCAACAATTACATGTTAGTATGATGGACAACCTATAAGAAATGTATAAATTCCTAGAAACATACACTCTCCCAAGACTAAATCAGGCAGAAATAGAAAATACAAACAGACCAATTACTAGATAACTTCATGTCTGAATTCTACCAAAAATTTAAAGAGTTAACACCTATCCTTCTCAGACTATTCCAAAATATTGAGGAGGGAGGAATACTTCTAAACTCATTCTACAAGGCTAGCATCACCCTGAAACACAAACCAGACAAAGCATTAAAAAAGAAAATTATAGGCCAATATCACTGATGAAAACAGATGCAGAAATTCTCAACAGATTATCAGCAAACCAAATTCAAAAGGATCATACACCACGATCAAGTGGGATTTATCCCAGGGATGGAAGGATAAGGATAGTTCAAAATCCCAAAATAGTCAATGTGATAGATACACCACATTAACAGAAGAATAAAACTAACATGATCATCTTAATACACACCAAAAAAGCTTTTGACAAAACTCAACATGGATTCATGATAAAAGCTCTTAACAAAGTGGGGATAGCGGGGACATAGTAAAGGCCATATATGACAAGCCCACAGATAACATCATACTCAACAGTGAAAAGCGGCAAGCATGTCCTCTAGGATAAGGGACAATATGAGGGTGCTCACCCTCAACACTTTTATTCAACACAGTATGGGAAGTCCTAGCCACAGCAATCAGGTAAGTGAAAGAAATAAAAGGAATTCAAACTGGAAAAGAAGAAGTAAAACTATTGCTGTTTGCAGATGACATGATACTATATAGAGAAAATCTTAAAGACACAACCAGAAACTGTTAGAAGTAATAAATGAATTCAGTAAAGTTTAGGCTACAAAATTAATATGCAGAAATCTGCTGCATTTCTATCCACTACCAACAAACTATCGGAAAGAGAATTAAGAAAACAGTCTCATTTACGACTGCATCAAAAAGAATAAAACACCTAGGAATAAATCCAACCGAGGAGGGAAAAGACCTGTACTTGGAAAACTCTAAGACACTGGTGAACAAAACCAAAAACACAAATAAATGGAAAGATCTACTGTGCTCACAGATGGAAAGAATGAATATTATTAAAATAATCACACTTCCCAAGGCAAAGTGTAGATTCAGTGCACTTTCCATCCCACCCGCCCATTGATGGCACCTGGTCGAGCTCCGCCCCCAGCCTCTGTCAGGGTCACGGGAGTGGGCAACATTCAGGGGATCAGACTTCAAGTCCGAGATCTGGATACTCTCCTGAGCTCCAGGGGAATCTGGGGACTCTGCTTCTGATAGTAAATTTTCCTCCCTCTTTTTCCTGTTTGTTCAAAACGTGTTCAAGCGTCTGGAGAGGCAAGAGGAAGCCAGAGCGGCCTCCTTCAGAGCCCTGCACACTGTCACCGCGGGCGCCGGGCCACGGGCCTCCTCTCACCCTCCCTCGCGCCCAGCGTACCTCAACTGTCCGGCACGCGCGACATACTTTTTAACTTTTTCCCTATTAAAACATGCTCAGATTTCATATAACTAAAAAGATTTAGACTTCACTGGAATAAAACCTTTATGTTACACTAAAATGCGTGCAAATAATGAAGTTTACATTCCTTACTTTTTGGTTACTCTTATCTCCTTCATCTGTCTCTGGCTGTGGTGAAACTTGCCCCTCACTCATCCCGGAGGCCCAGGATGGAGGAGCACGCCCACAGCCCGAAGGCGGTCAGGCCAGAGTGGGCCCCCGCATTTCCGTTCTCGGGGCTCTGCCTGCGCGCTGGCCTCCGGGACCCCCCGCCCCACCTTCAGGCCAGCGGCGCTCGGCGGGCCTGATGCTAACGGCTGTCACTCATTGCCTGACAAATGAGCGGCTCTGGAAACCCCACCTCTCTTCCCAGTTACCTGCTTAAGGGTCTATGTGCTTTGGTTCATCCCCGTGTGACACAAACTCCGCAGAACGCCGCCCACCGGGACGGTCTCCCAGAGACGCGGGCGGAACCCCGGGGGTGGCCCCGCAGCGCGGGGCGCTCACCTCCGGCATGATCTCGATCTTCTCGTAGCGACGCCGGAAGGGCAACGCCAGGACCTCGGCGCGCCGGTAGGACATGGCAGGCGGCTGGCAGTCAATCATCAGGTCCACCCTGTGGGACTGCGCTGGGGGCGGCTGCGTGTACTGCTCGGGACAGACCACGTGGAGCGGCTGGGGACCGGCGGGAAGAAACAGGCCGTGAGGCAGAGCGCCAGGCCCAGCCCGATATTTCTCCCTGCCTGAACTCTCATCCTCCCAGCGAGCAAAGCCGGGGGGAACAAGGATAAACATTCCAGGGAAAACCTGACCAGCCAGCCATGTGGATGAGCGAGGGGTTTACTGCCTGGGTTTGCACGTGTTTTTATTTTTTCATTATATTTAAGTCTCTTGGATGGTGGCCTCCTCAAACTGGTCTCTGAGCCCCTTGAGGGCAATCTTCTTGTCACTCACTGTCACCGACTGGTACTGCTACTGGCTGACTAGGAAGAGCTGTGCCTTTCTGTGCTAGCTGGGCTTTCTGGGGTGCGCGTTTCTCCTGGTGTCTGCAGGTCCACTGGTGTTAGGCAGTGGGCAAGGGTCAGGCCATAGCCTCAACTGTGTATGACACACTGAGTCAGGGACAGGTTTCTCTTCTTTTTTCTTCTTCTTTTTCTTTTTTTTTTTTTAAACAAAATATCTCTATTTATTATCTTGCGAGAAAAAGAATTAGTAAGCCAATGTTTACTTTGGACAGATACCACCCAACTGCAAACCGACCCTGGCACCCAGAGAGTCACTGTATTGTCACTGCTTTTACTTAAGAGACTGGACCAGGACTCAAGTTCCCCGAAGAACGAGGCTTCCAACAGGCCTGACAGGTTGCATTTCCAACAGTGCCTGCTCTTTAGGACTGTCCCCTCTCCTCCTCCTCAGACTGCCTTCTGCTCTCCTTCCTGACCCGTCAGCATCTTGTAATTCTGTCTCAAAGCCAGTTGACTCCACAGCCATCGCCTGAGGACTCTCCCCAGGCTGTCCTCGCCCTGGCTCGGGGACTGCGTGTGAAGTTACTCAGGAATGAAAACAACAAACTCTTCACCGTCCCTTCCAGCCTACTGATGGGCACACAGTGGGCTGTAAATCACTCATGTAAACCAAGCCGGTGAACTGCTCTGTGTCTAGAGAAAGCCCGTGTGCTGGTGGTCACCACCCGCTCCCTCTGCGCTCCCGAGGCCTCCAGCTTTCTGTTTCATGTTATCCCTTCCTTAGACTTTCATGTCAGTGCCTCTCCTCCTGAGGTCAAAGGTTCTGTAAAGAGGAGGAAAGCGAACTCCTGACCCAGGCCAGGAAGCGAAGGGACCTAAGCACGCCTCGCTGACAGACCAGGTGCCAGGGCCCCTCAGGGCCCCTCAGCGCCCACGTGAGGTCCCGGGACATCAGAAACCTTCCTCTCGCCTGTTCTGAGCTGTCTTCCTCACCGCCAACCCCACCCCTCCAACCGCCCACCGGGGACCACTGGGTGCTAAGTGGCCTGGGGCGGTCAGCTCTTCTCCCCCATTCTCCCTCCTCATCTCTGGAGCAGATCCTCCTCCTTTCACCCAGACTGCTCCCTCCCTTTCTCTAGGGCAGGACACGCAAAATAAAAAAACAAAAGCACTAGCAAAAACCGAACTGAAACAAACCACTGACAGAAAGCATCCCTACACGGCTTGTGGGCCTAGCCCACGTGTACCACAAGGGCTCAGTCCGTGTTTCAGTTCAGCTGTCTTTCAGCATGATGAGTATGTTTCTATAATGATTTCTTGGGGGGGTAGGGGACACTTTGCTTTTAACTGGACACAAATGGTCCTCATAAATGATAGGCTGTTCACGCTTTCTTTTCCTGCCACCTCTGATTTCTAGAGCAGAAATGTCTTTCACGGGGTGCAGCTACTAGTCTGGAGTCTGGAGGACAGGGGTCCCAGCACCCTGCAGACCCTCAAGGGGGGAGGAAGACAAGAGGGGCAGCGAGACCTCCCCCACCACTGCAGGACCCCCGGGGTGCCACCAACAGAGTTTCCTTCTTTACCTGCACTTCTTTGAGCAGCTTTGACACCTGGATGAAATTCAGTCGTGTATCAATGGGGCAATAGATGCACTTCATGGCCAAGGGCTGGTAGGGAGCCAGCGCTTCCAGGTATGAGAAGTCAGGTTCTAAGGAGAGAGCAAGAGAAAAAATGTAAATGCAGACGACAGAGGAGTGGACAAGTGGAGCAGGGACGGGATGGGGTGAGCCAGGAAAGGCCAGATTCCTTATCAGAGAGAGAGAGCAGTGACTTACGACTAAGGAGAGGGGAGGCTAGACTGGGTGCGGTGGGGTGGATGTGGAACTGCAGGGATGGGTGTGGGCTCTAGGTTTTCAACACAGATGGAGGGATGGATAAGACAAGTAAGTAAAGGGGGAGAAAGGAAAGCTTCTCTCTACAACCAAATGCCAACAAATAAATGTTAAGAAAATGATGAAATGGAAGGAGGAAACACCATTTGGCAATCATTACAGCAATAATTTACTCAGACGAGCATCGTCAATAGATGCTAGAAGAAGTCAGACAAACATCTGGGGAAGACCAAGACAAGTACCCAGTCCCAGCGTCCCCGCAAGATACTGATCCAACACAGAAGCGGTAACTTGGCAGTGTAGAGCCCTGGACAGCCACGCGGCCCCGGCGCTCAGATAACCCCGGCTTGCAGACAAATCACAGGCTGCCTGCTTGACAGGGTGCCCCCGGGAGGGAAAAACGGACTGTGACCCCAAGTCGACAAGGTGCTTGTGCTGAGACAGTGCTGCTCCGTCAGCAAAGCCAGCGCAGTGTGCCAGGAAGCACCCCTGCCGGATGGGCCAGCGTGTCCTCCCCCGACCCGCTTCCTGCGGTGGCCTGGCAGGGGCTGCCCACCTCGGGCCAAAAGCACTGGCCCAGTCCTGGGCGCAGAACAGATCTTAGTTCCCAACAGTCTGTGTCCTGTGAAGACACCACTTCCTACAGCCCCCAGGCTTCCTCTCACCCCCCCTCCCCCGCCCAGGCTTCCTCTCCCCCCAGGCTTCCTCTCCCCCCAGGCTTCCCCTCATCCCCTTAGGCTTCCTCGCCACCCCCCCCAGGCTTCCTCCCCCATCACAGGAACTCACCTGGTGAACTCAGGATAACTGATAGAAATTCCAGAGTTTTAAATGACTACCCCTCCAGGGGATCCTGTTTCCCCAAGAAGAACCCCCCCCCCCCAAATGAGGCCAGCACAGGCTGCCTGGGGGGGGGATAACTGGACTTTTTGCTTTGTTCTTACCTTCTCCCTTCTGCTTTCTTTACCCTTGGGTATTTACAACAGAATAGTGTTCATATTTACGCCTCACTGTCAAATTCTTTCCCGGGTCTCTAGCTGGTAGGTACATCCTACCAGGCACTCAGGGGTGGTCCCAGGGGAAAGGGCAGGGTTTTGTTTGTTGGCTCACTTACCTGTGAATATGACGGTGTTGAGACTAGACTTTCCCCAGAGCTCCATGAAGTGGACCACGTCCCCGAACCGGAGGGAAGGGTGTCCGGTGAAGACCACACACGGCTGCCTGAAGTCATTGCTGAAGTCTCCATGGATGCTGGGATAGTGCTTCAGCTTGTTGGTCTGAATGAGCTAGAATACGTATAAAAAGCACGTGAAGAGATGTTAGCCAGCCCAGGAAGGAAGAACCACAGCATGGGAAAGTGAGCAGAACAAAACAAAAAACACAAGACAACTGCATTAAAATTAGCCAGAGATCCAAATTTTTCACCTACAATGTGACTTTCTCAAAAGATGGGATCTTTGGGTCAAAATACCATACTTAACGGAAACTTTTATTCAGGTTGTTATGGCCTGACTCTAACCCTTCCTTGATAGTTTCTTCACTCCCAGCCCCATGCCCAGAAGTCCCCGTATCAGTTACTGTTGGAAGTACAAGTAACCTTCCCCAACTGTGTGCATGGACGGGATAAGAACGGTCAGGATGGAGCAGTCACCGCACTCCCACCTTCCTTCCAAGTTATACACAAATAAAACTGACAGTCTTCATCACCTGTCTGGCCAGAATCATTACTTGCCCCGGTTAAATGGGTGAGCGGCTGACTTAAAGGACCATAGGACTAGTTCTGCTGTATCCACAGATGTCAAGGAGATAAACAGGATGCTAAGAATGGCAGCAGGTCTCTGCATATATCTTAAGTCACTTTTTAGGCAAACTAAGATAAATTCATCTTTTTTTTTTGCCAATTGGATCTACTTTTCCAGCTGATTTAATACTTTTGACCATCCAGAACTACCATTGTGCTGATTTAAGGTCCAAACTGTACAGGCAATGAAGCTGCAGGGTGGGAATTCTGCAGAGCAATTGATTATCAGCACTAAAGGCAGAACTGTATTTTCCCATGGGCACTGACCACACAGTACTGACTACCAAATCCATCACGCCCTAATATTGACAAGTGCGTTTCTGGAAGGCTGACTGCAGTCATGGTCTTTCCATGTTCCTGACTGTAAATGGGACAAAGGTCATCGTGACAGACATGTGGGTAAGACGGTGGGAACACCTTTAGAGAACCAGTTTTAAAGAAAGGTGAACTGTTATTAGGGGAGTGTAAAACAGACTTTCAGTGGCAAAGCCCACTGTAAAGTATGTTTTGCTACACTTAATTTTCTGACATTATTACATTTCCAGCCTGAATTTCACTGTAGTAACGACAGAGCTTGCAAAACCCTTGGCTGCTGTAAGAGAGTTATGAGGACTGCAAATAACTGCCTCAAATCCTTCCAAGTGACGTTCTGCTTCAGGAAAGACCTGTCCTTTGGAGGAGGAAAAGAGTGGTCAAATTTAAAATAATGAGCAGTACATCTGTTGCAATTTACTTGAGCCAAATAGTTAATTGTATAAGAAATAAGTCAACTAAATCCCTATACTTAAGCACCTGCACAGACATCTCTAACTTGATGAAATTTTTACAAACTGAAAACGTCCATGTTCCCATAGATAGATTAAGGAACAGCGTTACCACCTCCTCAGAAATCCCCCTTTGTCCCCTTCCAGGTACCACTGCCCCCACTGCTACCTCCAGGACACCCACTATCCTGGCTTCTAATATCACAGATTAGTTCTGTGTGTGTTTGAATTTTTATACAAATAAAGTCATGCCATATCTACTCTTTTGTATCTGGCTTCATTCACTTATTACGTTATGTTTGTGAAATTGATCTACATTGCTGCATATAACTGGAGTTCCTTCATTCTCTTTGATGTAGTGTATGGCACTGTGTGAATACACCACAAAACCCATCCGAGCGTTGATGGGCATTTGGGAACATGTCAGCACTAATACCAAGAGGGCCATGAAGGCTTCTGTGCATCTCTCTTGGGGACACACCTGCATTTATTTCTGTTCCGTATAGATTTCAGGAATGAAACTGCTGAGGCACAGAGGATGTCACAGTCCTATGCTCGGCTTTAGCAGATACTGTCAGTTATCTCAAAGTGCTTATACCAATGTAAACATCCTTTTAAAAAAAAATAACAAAAAACTGGGAGCAGCTCTACTGTCCAGTAGCAAGGGAACAGTTAAGTGCATTACAGTATGTTCATGTGATACACCATGGAATATTAGGCAGTAGAAAAATAAATGAGGCACACAGAAAAATGCCCATGATACCCTGTTTGGTGAAAGAACCAGTGGAAAAAAATAGTCATATAAAAACACTCACTGGTTCTGAGGAAGGGGGAATTTTTCTATTTTCTAAACTGAATTGTTATCTTTATCATTAAAAACTTACATCAGTGATAGACATAACTAACTGAAAGGAGAAAGTAAGTAAAAGACTACGTAAATCTGGTATGCAAAAAGGTCAGCAGACACTGGAATAAAATTCCTCGCTTGGTCAATAAAACAGAGGTAGGCTACTAACAGAATGATATACTGGTCATATAATGTTATAATAAGAAGAGAAAGTGATGAATCTTGAGTGAGAATACTTCGCTGCCATCTTACAAGGGAAACCAAGTGCTGTATCAGTTTACCTTGGGATTTTTAAAATTTAATGACCTGCTATCTCTACCCACATCCATTTATCTACATTTATTTCTTACACTGATCCAGTAACTGCATTTTCTTACCTCTGCATGAGGAAAAGGCGGTTCTGGGAGATATACCTTAGTCTGTTTGTTGTGACAAAGCCTTTTTAAAAGAGGAAAAACATCAGCATGTTAGGTCAGGGCGCATGGTGGCATCTGTTGCCACCTAGTGGTAGCAGAGCAAATTCTGAATACTGAAGCTTATTGATAATTTTCCTGCCAATGAATATCATTGTGAATAAAAGCCAGTATTTGCGGAGTATTCAGGACATAAGTCTCTTGTGAGCATTTATTTATTTGTTTGTTTGTTTGTTTTGTTTTTAATTTTTTTTAATTTGGGGGGGTAATTAGGTTTATTTATTTTAATGGAGGTACTGGGGATTGAACCCTTGACCTCATGCATGCCAGGCATGCACTCAGCCATTGAGCTATACCCTCCCTCCGTGAGCATATTTTTAACCTCTGAAATTCCTCAATGTATTTTTTCTTAAAAAAAATAAGCTTCCTATTTTGGAGTAATTTTAGATTTACAGAAAAGTTGCAAAGACAGTACAGAGTTCTCGTGTACCTTTCACCTGATATCCCCTAAGTTAACACCTTGCATAACCCCGATATGTCTGTTAAACTAAGAAGTTAACATTAATACATTACAATTAACTAACCTCTAGACTTTACTCAGGTTTCATGTTTCCACTAATGCTCTTTTCTGTTCCATGATCCAATCCAAGAAACCATACTGCATTTAGCTGTGATGAATTTTGAGGAGAATGTGATATGCTTATTTTCAGAGACATGGCTTTCTGTTTTATACGTGCACTGTTTCATTAATAGCAGAACTGGGAACTCAAACTGGAGAGGAACTAATCTCTCCAGTAACTCCATCTCAATCTACAGACACTGAATGTTCTAGGTAGTCTATGTTTCCCCCTAGTCAGATATGACATTTAAAATATGGAGATTTCTGGATAAAGCAGATGTGGCAAAATGTTAACAACTGTTAAATCAAGGTATGTGGGTGTTCTGTAGGTTTGCTGTTTCTAAAAGTTTAAAAGGAAAAAATATATGTAGTAAAGTATATTTGTTAGAGCCTGCTTCTAAGAATTCTACCAAAATATAATTAAAGCATTTCCACAATTCTAACGGACATTACTTTTGGTGGAATAATTCGGGACTCCAGAGCTTGGATTTTTTCTGAACTTCATTAATACAATCTATCATCTAATTCTTCCTATCCTCAGTTTACTTTAACTTGATTTCAAAAACATCACTTTATACCCTTTTTGGAAGAAGATGTAAATATAGAAATAAGATACATTTGAAGGGTTACTTATTATTAACATCTAAACAGACATCAGTACTGTCTTTATTTCAAACTCAGGAAGAGAGACAAATGAAAGAGCTTAGTTTAAAAGTTTGATTTAGACTGTTGCAAAGGGTCATATGCTATGTCAATTAGCACCAATACATAAGACTATAAAACTAAAATACTTTGTCAAAGAAACCAAAGCGCTAAATGCAATGTGGTACCTGGACTGGATCCTGGAACAGGAACCAGGCATAAGTGGGAAAACTGGTGCAACCTGAATAAAGACTGAAGTTCAGTTAATAATCCTGTGCTTATGTTAATTTCTTGGTTTTGGTGCAGGACACGCGGCTGGGTAAGGTCTTAACATCGGGAGAAATGGAGTGGAAGGTATATGGGAGTTCTCTGTACTCTCTTGGCAACTTTTCTGTACCGAAAATTACTTTCCAAAGTAAGAACAAAATCAAAGACAAAATTGAAAAAAGTATCAAAATGGGAAAAAATGCCTGCAGAAACATAACAAAATGTTAATATCTTTAATATATAGAGAGAGTTCAAATAAATTTCTACAACACCTCTAATAAGTAAATGGGCAAAAAAGGAACAATTTACAGAAGACATAAACATTCTTCTGGAAAGTAATTCAGATTTGTATAATGAACATTAAAACATATTTATACATTTTTGTTCCAGTAATCTTATTTTTAGTAACTTACCTAAAGCAAAAGATGTAGTCATATATACATAGAATGGTATTAATTGAAAATTTATTACTAAAAGGAAAAAAATTGGGAAAAGTCTGTCCACCCCATAAGACAATAGCTAAGTAAATTATACTATATATAAATGATGACAAATCATGTAATAATGCAGTCGAGCAAAAATTATGGTCTCAAACATTTCATAATGGTCTAATCTAATAAAATTAAAAAATTTAAAAGCAGGATTCACAATTAAATATTCAGCCACGATCCCTATATAGAAAGAAGAAATAAATCAGAATCTAACATTGATATTTATTTGTGGATCATGGGATCATGGTTCTTTTTTTTTTTTTTTTACTGTTCTCTGTAACTGTGTCTTTTTCTATAGTAAACATGGATTACACATATAAGAAAAACTAACACATATCAAAAAACAGAAACACAAAAACAACCTACTCTTATTTTAGTAGTCCTGAATTCCACCCAATCAGACATTTCTGCCAATAAGAAAAGTCTGTAATGGGTGAAGGACAGACATGAAGGGCACACGTCTGGCTAGGATGCCATCCACAGGGGCCCACAGGGCTGGCCCGGGAGTTTGTATTTTTCAATATTTTTACGGAGGATCTAGATGAAGAAATTCCGCACATGCTGATTAAATGTGCAAGTGATACTTAGGATGAACTACTAGTTATTCAAGATTACCTTCCTATGTTGGGGGAGAAAAGACTAAGCAAAGGATGAAATTCAGTGGGTACCAATAAAAGTGACTTTTTATTGTTAGTCACTAACTAGGCAAAGAACAACAGAAAGTCCTATGGACAAACACGAGTCACAGGCACACAGGATGGAGAAGCCTGTCTGAATCTAAAAACAGAAAAAAGGACCTTGACAGCAATTAAAATTGGAAGAAAAAGAGCTATTTAAAAAAGGGGAGGCAGAGCATAATGTTGAGCTACGTTGTACAAATGATGTACGTTGTACAGAAAGATGTACAAATTCCTTCTAAATGAGCAGCTTAGTGGACTATCGCGTGCCTCGGGCTACCTCACTGCTGATTAAGGGTGCCCTGTATCTGGGTCACAGCCCCATTCTAGGGCGCTATTAACTATTAGGCCCACTGTAAAAGTTATGTTGCTCTGTTTCCTCCCACCCTACCCTTTTGTTGGCCAGGTGAGTTAGAGTCAAACACGCATCTAAATAATCCTGAAAAGATTCACCCACTTCATATTGTTCACTAATTTGCCCATCCTAGGATTTGATCAATTTCCTGCTGTAATTAAACTTAATTTTGCCAAATATTCTACTACTGATGGGAAAAAAATAAGCCAGTTTTTCCTATCAGACATGGTATTATAAATTTTAGACAACATGAGCTTGGCCTTTAAGCTGTTTTTAGCCTTTAGAACATAACTTCACTTTCCAACAGGCCAAGGGTAGCAGGCAGGAAGGTAAGTGTACCACAGTTTCGTTACTGATTTGGAAAGTGCTGGCTATGTTAAGTTATTTGCCCTCCCTCCTCGATAACAATTCTTCTCAACTCTGGCAACAGAACAGAGGTGGCTTTCATTAAGATAATCTTCATATTACACACACAGAAAAACAACAAAATGAAGGTTTCCGAGGAATGTGAGAAAAAACAGGATTATTTCTATTTTTTAAAATTAAAATTAAAAGACACTTTTCTATTCTTACTGCTTGAAAGTACTGAATCACAGGAAGAGAGACATACCACTCGGCAAAAATCTGGGAAAACTCGAGTGAACTGTTAGCCACTGGGGAGATGAAATAGAAGGGGATGCTGGAGAGGCCGGCAGAGTCAATGTACTGGTACAGGCATTCCAGGAGGTCATAGATCACTCCGGAGGGGTAGCAGGGAACCAAGACGTTTCCTCCGTTCCGGACTGTCAGTGCTAGAAAGGTCGAAGCCAGAGGGGGAAGAAATTAGTATCAAAAGAACAGCTTTATGCAGGTGAAATGGACCCTAAATATCTGCATTTCTTTCATTCTCCTACTTCTGTAAATCACTTCACATGTATAACGATTTACTTCTTTTCTAGAAGAGCACCAGAGTGGGAGCACCCAGAGGCTGGCTGAAAATCAGCTGAGTTTTTAGTCAATGTCGGGGTCCCCAGGAACAAGGTGTGCAATCAAGGGCTTCGGTCTTAAAGGTTACCCATGGCAGACGAGCTTCAGGACAGACCCGCCAAGCTCCTTGTCTTTTTAGCTCCTGCTCAAAACTTTGCTGGATTTCTCCATGTTCGGTCTCTGACCACTGCTGAATGACCTATAAGGAAATAGGCCAAGTTTTTCCGTTTGACTCATTTTAGTGGCCTTTTCTTTCACTAATGTTTTACTTATAAGAAAATGCTTTATACTTTAAATACTTGAAATAAGTTATCAAATGAGGAACTGCAACTTATGGGTAAAATCATATTCAAAGTTACAGCTGGCTAAAAAAAGTCAAAGATCTCTTAACTTCGTGTTTTGTTTAGTTTCCAACATAAATTGAAACGAGCAGCTCTTGGGAACGAAACTTGAAGTCTCCGATGCCTTACATCCTCCTCTGTCCCCAGCTCGGACACACAGGTTCTCCCAGGTGCTGCACCTGGAGCAATGGCCAACCTGCTATTACTACAGCACTGTAGTATCCACGGAAACAGACAAGGTCAGAGGTCAGGGCTCAAGAGGCCGGTTCCAGTCCTGCCCTGTCACAGGCTATAGGACCCTAGGTAAGCCACTACACCCTGCTGGGCCTGTTTCCTCACCACTTACGAGAGGAGTGAACTAGATTAGTGGCTGGCAAGCTTTATTTTGCACAAAAATTGCCAGAACATGTTGAAAATGCAATTTTTTTACTGAGTCTCTCCTCTCCCCAGAGTCTGACTTACTAGGTCTGTGGTAGGGACTCTAAATTTGTGTTTTTAATAAGTAGCCTCTCTGATCTTAAGGCAGGTGGTTAGTGGACTTGACTTTAAGAAACAGCGGATTAGATGTAAGTTTCCTTTAAGACCTGAAGTTCTTTGAGTCTATGATTCTAGATTATAAACAAACAAACATACAAGGCAACGATTCTATTTGAGACTAGTTCAATAATTTTTCTAAGGTAAGAATCAATTACCTTTGGCTTAAAATTAGCAAAGAACAAAAAAGACTATGATTATTGCCATGGGCAAGTGAAATTTCAAAGGATAGTGCCTTTCATGTAAACATAAGATGAGAACCACTTCCCTCCCCCAGAGCTGAGGGGCCTGAGCTCATCAACTCCTCTTTGGTAACTACTATGGATCGAACATTTGTGTCCCTTAAAATTCACATGTGGAAGCCCTGACCTCCAATGTGATGGCATTAGGAGGGGAGCTTTTGGGCCCTAACTAAGTGCAGATAGGCCATTCAGGTGGAGCCCTCATGATGGGATTAGTGCCCTTATAGGAAGAAGAGGCCCCAGAGCAGTTTTTCTCTGACAGGTGAAGACACGGCAGGAAGGCTGCTGTCTGCAAGCTGGGAAGAGGGCCCTCACCAGAACCCGACCACGCTGGCAACCTGATCTCAGACTTCCTAGCCTCCAGAACTATGGGAAATAAATGTTGTTGAAAATCACTCAGTCTGTGGTATTTTGTTACAACAGCCTGGGCTGAGACAGTAAGCGATGTTCACATTCCTAAAAGAAATGCAGCATTTCTCGATTTCACTGACAATTTATATCCAAAGAAACATACATTTCTTCCAGGTAGAACGTATCCCACAAGTCTCTCAATTTAATCTTTCTCCAAAAGAAGGAAAAATTACACCAACCAAATATTGGTAAGGGGAAAAATATACCAGTTCAGTGTATCACTATTGTGAATTCAAAGTATTAATAGTCTTTTCTGTGCTATTATTTGCAAAGCAAAGATGCAATTCTTCCTTTCTTTAACTCTGCTTACCCTATAAGCAGCCCTGGCCCACCCCCAAATTCCACCAAGTAAGAAGAATGTTCTACATAAATCAAGTGGGAGAGTGTTGAGTACTTGTATAAAGTGCCTAAAATTCAGATTTACTGCTATAACAACCATTCCTACTGCATCTTCAGATTTTAGTTGCTTAAGAATTGCTTTTTTTCTTTTGACAACAGTAGGCTTTTGAAGGATAAGCAGAAAGGGTAGGAGTAAACAGGGAAAAAGGCTTTAAAAGGGGGCATCACAGGATGAGAATGTGAAGGAAAGGGACAAAAAACATGATAGAAGGTATCAAAAAAGATTTTAAAGCATTTCATCCCATTTAAGCTTTGTGTGGGATACATACCCAGGTTGCTACAGAACTCTCCCACCATGCCGTCTGGGTTTGCGGTGGGAATCTGAGTAAGGCCAGTCAGAATGAGAACATCACTGTTTTTGAGGGAAGCTTGGTCCATGGGCTGAAAAACCACAGAGAACTATGCTTAGTAATTTAGAAGAAAAAAAAAAGTTATCTACAAGTGGTGAAGGAAAAGGAGATTACAGGCATTGCTTTTTCTACGTCCAGCTCATGATCAAGTCATCTTATTTCCTCTAACGAAAAGTATATCACTGAATGGTGGTTGCCCAAAGGGGATCAGGATGGATGTGAGGAGGCACAAAGGAACTTAATGGGGTGATAAAAAAAGTTCTATGTCTCGTCTAGTACGGTGATGACACGATATGAAAACTGACAGAATTGTACATCTAAGATTTTTGGGTTTCACTATATATAAATTTTACCTCAATGAAAAATAAGCATATAATCGAGACAAGCAAGATGGTGGAGTAGAAGGACGCTTGTAGCTCACCCTCTCCCACAAATACACAAAAACTCACATCTACGGACCTACTCAGCCAACCAGATCACCTGCCGAACTCCGACAGAACATCACCCTCTTCGAAAGACAAAGATGCCAAAAATCTGGTAGGAGAAAAGGGAAAAACAGAGAAGAAAAAGCAAAACAGTGCAGGACCGGTCCTGCGGGGAGGGAGCAGCAAAGGAGGACTGGCGCTCGTTCGCTGGGTCTCCCCCTCCCCAGTGGAGAGGCCAGCGGGACAGAGGGGGAGCCTCCGAGGCTCAGATCTGCCCTGAGCAGCCCTTGACCGACAGAACTGAGTTAAATGGCCACAAAGGGTCCCCGCGACACCCAGCCCGAGACGCGAGCCAGCAGCTGGGGCCAGGCCGGGCCACCCGAGCCGGGCAGAAGATGGGGGCAGCTGCACTGAGGTGGCCCCGGGGGACTGCAGGGGGCCGCGCGCCATGGTCGGGAGGGGATACGGAGCAGAGCAACCTTGGTCCCCCATAAACTGTGAAAAAAGCAAAGCAACCGGCTGGTGTGCCCTGCGGGGAGAGGCGCTGTAGCCTTTGTCTCCTCAGACCGGCGCCGCCATTACTGGCGCTTCTCACGAGAAGAGAGGCGGGTGCAGCCACAGCCGCCACCTCCTCCTGTTCGCAGCGCCCCAGCTGGGGCGGGCCAAGTCCTGAACCTGCACCTGGGGCTCCGCAACCTCCTAGGCAGGACTGAGACTTGTTTACAGCCCCAGGCAGATAGGATCTTTCTGCCCTGGCACCTCAGAGAACTCGTGCGGCCAAGACAAACAAGGAGCTGAGTTTCGGCAGGGAGCTGGGGCAGGGCGGTTCTGGTGTCCTCCCCAAGCCTGCCTTCAGAGCGCCCACCCGAGGCCGAGCGGGCAGCTGCACAGAGCAGCGGAGCGACCTGCGCCGGGAGAGGGCGGGCAGCCACCCTACTTCCTGCAGGAACACAGCACCTGACCACGGTGCTGGGAGGGGCACGATCTGCCCACCTGACTCCCCTAAAAGTGCAGCATCAGACTGCGGCATCGGGAGGGGGAGTGACCCGCCCGCCCACTGGGTAAGAGCTCAGCTCCTGATCCAGTGTTAGGATGGGGCGCGATCTGATAGCCAACAGCCACTGGGAGCAGCACAGATAAGGGCGCCAACAGAGGGCCTCTGGAAACAGCAAGCTGAGTTCACGGAACAGGGCGAAGACACAAAGACCTCTTGATAAAATGATTAAGACCACACTGTCTCCCAGAGAACTGGATAACTGATACTCCTTAAGCCACAGTGCCAGAGAGATATGAGCAATATGAAGAAGCAGAGGAACCATTCCCAATTAAAAGATCAAGAGAAATACCCTGAAAGCACGATCAAGGAAATAGACGTTGATGACCTACAAGATCAAGATTTCAAAAAAGGACTGATCAAAGTACTGAAGGAACTAAAAGAAATAGTGTTTAGAGATATAAAATATGTCAAAAATGAAACAGAAGCTATAAAGAAGAACCAAGTAGAATTAGTAAACTCATTTGCTGAGATGAGAGCTGACCTAAAGGCTGTACAGAGCAGGCTAGATAATGCAGAGGAACAAATAAGTGACCTAGAAGACAGGACAACAGAAAGCACCCAATCAGAACAGCTGAGAGAAAAACAAATAAAAAACAATGAAAACAATATAAGGGACCCATGGGATAATATAAAGTGTGCCAATCTACGCATAATAGGGGTTCCAGAAGGGGAAGAAAGAACAAAGGGGACTGAAAAGGTATTTGAAGAAACCATGACTGAAAACTTCCCAAACCTAAAGAAAGAATCAGATATCCAAGTACAGGAGGCTCAGAGGGTCCTAAAAAGGAAGAACCCAAACAGACCCACACCAAGACACATCATAATCAAGATGGCCAGAGTCAAGGATAAAGAAAGGATCCTAAAGGCAGCAAGAGAAAAACAAAGAGTGAGTTACAAGGGAACCCCCATAAGGCTCTCAGCTGATTTCTCTACACAAACACGACAGGCCAGAAGGGAGTGGCAAGATATATTCCAAGTCCTGAATGAAAGAAAGATGCAGCCAAGGATACTCTATCCAGCAAGGCTATCCTTTAGGATAGAAGGAGAGATAAAGAACTTCACAGACAAGCAAAAACTTAAAGAGTTTAGCAACACTAAACCCATGCTAAAAGAAATAATGACAGGTCTACTCTAAATAGAAAAGAAGCAGGATGCTACAAAAATGAGAAACTTATAACTGGAAAGGAGATAACTGTCATGAATTACAAAAAGAATAAACACAAAATTGTAAAAGAAGACATCTAAATCATTAAGAGTTGGAGAGGGAAGCAAGGAAAGCCACTGTGGAAAACAGTATGGAGATTCCTCGAAAGACTAGGAGTAGACTTACCATGTGACCCAGGAATCCCGCTCCTGGGCATATATCCAGAAGGAACCCTACTTCAGAATGAAACCTGCACCCCAATGTTCATAGCAGCACTATTTACAATAGCCAAGACATGGAAGCAGCCTAGATGTCCAACAACAGATAACTGAATAAAGAAGATGTGGTATATATATACGATGGAATACTATTCAGCCACAAAAACTGACAACATAAAGCCATTTACAGCAACATGGATGTTCCTAGAGAATGTCATTCAAAGTGAAGTAAGCCAGAAAGAGAAAGAAAAATACCGTTAAGAGATCGCTTATATGAGGAATCTTAAAAACAAACAAACAAAACATAAATACAAAACAGAAACAGACTCACAGACATAGAATACAAACCTGTGGTTGCCAAGGGGGCGGGGGGTGGGAAGGGACAGACTGGGGTTTTAAAATGCAGAATAGATAAACAAGATTATACTGTACAGCACAGGGAAATATATACAGGATCTTGTGGTAGCTCATAGCGAAAAAAAATGTGACAATGAATATATACATGTTCATGTATGACTGAAAAATTGTGCTCTACACTAGAATTTGACACAACATTGTAAAATAACTATTACTCAATTAAAAAATGCCCTTTGGATGCATTGTCCTTTAGCATTTTATACATACATGGGTACAAGGGCCTCATTTCTAAAAAAAATTATGTGATTGTGGTTATATAAGCTGCTTTATGCTGCTTTATAATCTGAAAAACACTTAACATGGATACAGAAAAAATAGAGTTGTGCCAATTCCACTGAGTAGCTTCTAATTCCTATTTGCACCAATACATAACCACGCACGTAAGAGCTTTTCCTCTGCTCAGGCAGAACTGACCTATCTGCACTTCTCCAACAAATACACAGACGTTCACTGTTAGGAAGGGGGAGGTCAAGTACAGTGGTTTATAGTAGCAGATGCATGATGAGCCTGGGAATGTTCACTGTGTACACATCAAACAGAGGGCAATCGGGATGGTGACAAAGGAGACCAGCTCTGTTGGGTAGCATATTTAGCTTAAAATGACAATTTTATAAGGACCATATTAGAACAAGCCACTAATGACTCACAGGGCTGATGGGGGGAATTCAGAGAGCTAGGGACCTCCTGAAATGGTACCTAGAATTCTGTGTGCTAGTAGACATCTTTCCACAGATTTAATTAGGTTGTTATTTGGGGGCATGACTACCAAAAGATTAATTAAGAACTACTGATTTAAACCAAGACATAGTGGGGAACAAACTCTAGCCCTGAAAACATCATCTCTGAACCTCAGCCATTACCACTGTCCTCTGAAAAGTAAATGCTCATAATAGAAACAAAGGCAGTATTACATATAATATGACTATGACCAGGTTGGACATTATGAGATTCTTCATGATCAAGTCAGACTAGATGTTCGTAGTTTTAGCCCTGTAACTTGGAGACATTTCTTGTGGATTCCCAGGGCAACTGTAAAAGAGTAGACTTAAAAGGCTTTTAGTGACACTGTCCAAACCAAACTGACACCACCACCATCTCCATTTCACCACTCAAGGGCAAATGTATATTATCACTGGTGTTGCACCTCTTAGCAACACCATAGCAGCACTTTTTACATTAGCCAAGACATAGAAACAACCTAAATGTCCCTTGACAGATGACTGGATAAAGAAGTTGTGATATATTTATACAATGGAATACTACTCAGCCATAAAAAATGATAAAAATAATGCCATTTGCAGCTACATGGATGGCCCTGGAGAATATCATTTTAAGTGAAGTAAGCCAGAAAAAGAAAGAAAAATACCTTATGATATCATGCATATGTGGAATCTAAAAAAAAAGACAAATGAACTTATATATAAACAGAAACAGACTCACACACATAGAATATAGACTTGTGGTTGCCAGTGGGGAGCTGGGTGGGAAGGGATAAACTGGGAGTTTGAGATTTGCAGACACTGACTGGTATATATAAAATAGATAAACAAGTTTATACCGTATAGCACAGGGAAATATATTCAATATCTCATAGTAGCTCACTGTGGAAAAGAATATGAAAATGAATACATGTACATTCATTTATGACTGAAGAACTGTGCTGTACACCAGAAATTGATGCAACATTGTAAACTGACTAAACCTCAATTAAAAAAAAAACAACAAAGTAAGACTGTCAATGAATCAGTACACTCTTATTAAAATGCAAAAAAAAAAAAAAAAAAACCCAGAACCCTGAAATTTAAGTATGACTTGACAAAAGTCTTGTCTAACCCTAAGCTTAACCATACCGAATGGACTAGAAACAAAGAGAAGTATACTATAAAAAAGCCTTTGGTTATTTAAATCTGGAACATTAAGAAGGAAATTATGATATACTTAGATACAAATGACAAAGAACTTCGTACAAAAATTTAACAGTTAAATGATATTCAGAGAAACTGACAGCTTTAAATACACTTATTGGAAAGCAATGAAAGATTGAAGCAAATGAGCTTAGTATTAAAAGAAAAGCAGCAGAGTAAACCCAAGGAAAGAAATAATAAAGGGCAGAATAGAGAGTAGAAAGACAACAGAAACCACTGAAAGCAAAAACTTTTTCTTTGAAGAAAATCAATAATGCAGGCAAACCTCTGGCAAGTCTGACCAAGGGAGAAAAAAAGACGTAATTTAAAAAATTTAGAATGAAAAGAGAATTATAAAAAAAAAACCTAAATAAATAATTAAATAAATAAATAGTACACATAAAATTCCATGTGTATGATTTCAAAAACCTAGGCAAAATTGACAAATTTCTGCCAACATTGGCACAACGTTGACCAAGAAAATACAGTTCAATAACTATGAAAAAAATTAAAATGGTAATTCCAGGCTTAAACAATTTTATTTGACTTTCAAGAAAAGATAATCCCTATCTTATAAATTGCTGGCATTAGAAAAAGATGGAAAGGTGACCAAATCATCTTATGAGACTAATGCACCTTGATTCCAAACAAATGTATGGGCCCATTTTTCACTTATGGATACAGATTATAAACTTCAATAAAATAGTGACCAAATGATTCCAGGGAGGTATTTTTAAAAGAATAAATTGTAATCAATAAGATTTATCCCAAGAATGCAAGGATGGTTAAATGTGAGAAAAGCTAACATTACAGTTCACTACTTAAATGGTCTAAAGGAAAGAAATCACATGATTATCTCACAGACTCAGAAAAAGTATTTGAAAAAGTACAATATCTACATCTGATTTTAAAAAGCCAGAAAATTAGGAAGAGCAGAGAAATTCCTTAACTTGATAAATAAAAACATATAGTAAGCATCATATTTAATGAAGAGACTACAAAAGCATTCCCTTTAAAATCTGATATAGGATAATGATGCCACCACCATCACTTCTGCTTAACCCAGGACTGGAGAGCATAGTTATAAGACAGGGAAAAGAAATAAAAGATAAAAGGATTGGAAGAGAAGTAACAAAACTGCTACTTCTTTGCAGATATTATCATCAATAGCTAAACACTAGAACATGAGACTTCAACATGGTTGCTGAATCAGACCAATTAAAGAAATTAATACTGAGACCTTGTGCTCAGTAAAGGCTAGTTCTCTTCCTTTTCTGTTCGGGATGCTGTACTTTTTTTGGCCTCAGTTCTCCTCTAATTCTCCATTCTTATTCAAGACCATTTTTCTTCCTTCCACTGTTTGCCACAGCTCGGTCTTTAGTCCACAGCCCTTTATTTATATATTTAAAAAAACCCTGATGACTCTCCAATTTGTCTCCAGGCTTGCCTTCACATCCAAGTTCCAGCTCTGTACTTTCATCTGTCCAACGTTCTGTCAAATTCCTATTCATCATACCCACTACCTGCTTCTGAAACTAACGACCCCCCTGCCCACTCCTCATTGTCAACTGGATTAGTGTCATTATCACCATTCTCAGTGTTGCCCAGGCATGAAATCTGTGACTTGTATTTTTCCCTTCCCTGAAGACAGTGGGCATTCAATAAATGTTTGTTAAAGATCTGCCAGTGTTTTCTTTAACTTATCTTCCCATTCTCACTATTTCAGGCTTAATCCATAGCCTCATTCCCACGTTTATTAGATCAGTACAGCGGCCTGCTACATTCTTCCTAGCTTGTAAGGGTTCCATTATTCAAGTAGACCAGTGGTTGGCCCTTTTCTGTAGAGTCTAACGTTAAAATCTAACTGCCATGGTAGTGTATAAGCAGTTGCAAATAACCCTTAGACATATGGGTGTGGCTGTATTCCAATAAGACATTATTTCCACAAACAGGTGGGGGGCCAAATTCGGTCCAAGGGCCACAGTTTGCTGACCTCTGAAGTAGACTACCAAGGTTCTTCAAACCAAACCTTTTCTTATCCCTGCTAATGCAATATAGAATCCAATTACCCAGGTAAAAGAAAACCTAATTTATTTTCTTTTTTACATACCATAGTGGTTGCCAGCTAGAAATTAAAATTAATTACTTAGGTATGTTGCTCATTACTTTCAAGACCTTATTTTCCCTTTAAATTTACAGACCTTGTAAGAATAATTTACTGGAAATTACATCAATAATACTGTAAAGGCTTTGATCTAAGCAGAACAAATTGGAAGAGTTGGCAGCCAAGTAATCTTCCTGTCTTTTATGGAAGAATCTATCAGGAATGATAGAAGCTGCCAATAAAATACTTTGATTCAGTGAAGCGGATTAAGATGACATTGATGGGCTTTTGATTTCAATAAGTGGAAAAGCCCAGAATTCTGCTAGCTATAGGAAAAAATGGCAACTTGTTCCCTCTAGACTTTGAAATGAAACTTGATTATAAATAGGGAATGAAGACATAATGCAGAGTGGCAGCTCAGAAGCATCCTATTGTTCTGGACTTAACAGCAGTCATTCTTTTTCCCAAATTCAAATGGGATACAGACATCCCCAAGTTATCTATCCATTGATCCATCCATCGATACATCCATCCACCCTCCATTGGCTAACTATCTGATTTCCCTTGCACTCATTTACAAACATGGAAAGAACCAGGATTTATGAAATAAACAATAAATTCATTTTCCCCCCTCAGTGAAGGTACTGGGGATTGAACCTAGGACCTCAGGCACACCAAGCATGTGCTCTACGACTAAGCTATACCCCCATCCCAATAAATGCTTTACAAATACCTAAAATTGAATAAGTAATACATTTACAGCAATACTTATGCACTTAGCTTCTTGCCAATATGACCGTCAATGAATGATGAACTTAAGACCTTCTAATCGCTTCAGTCTACATATTCAGATAAAATCCAAATTTCTCATCCTGGCCTATCAAGTCCTCCATGGCCTGGCCTCCGCTAACCTCTTGGACATCTCCTGATCATACTCAGTATGCTGCAATCACCACCGTCTTCTTTGCTCAGCAGACATGCCCAGCTTGTTCACACATCCGGAGCCCTTCATCTGCCACGTCTCTGTAATGCTTTGCCCACACAGCTCTCCGTGCCTCATTTCTCCAGGTCTCAGTCGCAACGAGATCACCCCCAGAAGCTCTCTCTGACCATCCAGTTTAAACTAATCTCCGTCAATCTGTACATAACCCTGCTCTGTTGTTTTTAGTACTTGTGTCACGACCTGGAATTACTTCTCATTTATTTTCCGCACACCATCCTCCCTCAGTACATCAACTGAAAGTAGATGCACGAGCAGGGACCTGGTCTGTGGGTCAGCAGTGAATCTCCTTACATGAGTGCTTGACACATAGTAGGTCCTTAGTAAATTTTGAGTAATTTAATATCTGCTGTAAACAAGTGACCATCTCTGTCACACACATCAAGCTATGGTTATTACAAGTACTGGGAAATCTCAGAATCCTAGAGGTGACCCTAAAGGCAGCAGGATCTTACCGGGGAACTAGGATCCTCAATGTTTGGACATGAGTAATCTAACTTTGCTGAAGAGCAGAACAGCAAGTTTTAGGTAAGCAAGATGAAAAAGCTCTAGAAATCTGATGTACAATGCTGTCCTTACAGTCAACAGTAATGTATTGTACCATTAACATTTTATTAAGAGGGTAGATCTCATGGGAAGTGTTCTTACCACAGTAAAATAAAATTAAAAAAAAAAAACTAAACCAAAAAACTGTAGACACTGAAATTAGAAAGAGTTAAAAACAGCTGATTCTACTCTGGATACATTCTGAATTTGGGCTAAGTAACCAAAAAAAGGTGAGCTGTCAAAAGAGAATGGAGAATTACCTGGGGGTGTGTGGTAAGCAAGGAGGATCCAGAGACGTAAGACACTTTCTCATAATGGGATTGGATAATCCAGTTGGAGCTTCCAAGGGCGTAGCCAGAGCTTAGAGGGGTCACCTGGACCGCACCAAAAAGCTCCTAGGAGAAAACCACAGTGAGAACGTGTGATAAGCTTTCAGCAGTCATACTAGTCATACTGCAGGGAACAGAAATATCCTCTCCATGTAGAAACAGAAACTATTTAAAAGTGAACCAGAAAGTCTAAAGTAAAACAGAAAGATGATGGAGACCCGGGGAGACAGAGCAAGTAATTCTACAGTCTGAGAGTTTCAGCGCATCCACACGTCACCAGGCACCCAGGTTTTGCTTGTTACAAGGCAGAGATGATATATTATGAAATGGACCACAGGCACAAATACTTAGGTTTTCTTGTCTTTTCTTTTTTCTCTTTTCAGGTTAGGTGTTACTCTCTTGGTTGTTCTGTAAAGAGCGGCTCTGGGCAACAGGTAACAGAAATGGGAACCTTTACCATGATCAGGTCAGACCTCAAAAGTTATACTTACCAAATTGCTTCTTGATCACTTTTATGTTCTCTGTTTCCTATTTCACTAGTCCAACACCTATAAAGCAGTGTCTACTGTTCTAAAGTGAACGGAATGAGATGCCTTTCTCTTGACTCATGACAGGCTGGCCAACTGAATGCTAACTAGTGACGGGGAACATAAGGGCTAGGAAAGAGCGCCGGTAAGGACCTGTGAAGGATGGAGAGAAACAACAGATGCTCTGTCTTTTCACCACGAACTAGCTCAAGATTTGTAGTGACTGAATGGCGTTAAAAAGGGAACTAAATGATCCTTCCAAAGAACATTATGAATTGAAAGCATTCATCATTCACTTAGAATCATATTAATACTCACAATTTTCTGAGAATATCCCACCAGCTGGATTTTACTGAGGGCAGAGTTCACCTCTTGCATTGTATAGCATCTTCTCCAGGTTGATACTTCCACTGCATCCTTGAGAGGAGAGGGCAGCAGCCTGTAAATGCATCCCAATGTCAGTTCCTATGTAGAGAGGGCCCTGTTCAAGTAATTTGTCCATTTTATCTAAGTTGTACAATTTACTGGCATATCCCACTGTTCACAGGATTCCTTTATAATTGTTTTTATTTCTGTAAGGTTGGTAGAACTCTCCCCTCTTTCATTTCTGATTCTAAAAACTGGAGTACTCTCTCCTTTTTTCTTGGTCAATATAGCTAAAGGTTGGTCAGTTTTGTGGATTTTTTTTTTAAGAATTAACTTTTGGTTTCATTGATTTTTCTTTATTATTTTCCTATTCTCTGTTTTGCTCACCCAGCATATAGCTGGATCTTGTTTTTGTTTTGTTTTGTTTTAAAAAAAAAACAGTAAAAAATGATAATCTCTGTCATCTTATAGGGTTGCTTATGACATTCACATTTAATGTCATTACTGATGTAGTTGGCTTCTGTCTGCCAATTTAGTTTTTGTTTCCTGTACATCTCATGCCTTTTTTGTCCCTCTATTCCTCCTTGACTATTTTTTTAAAACAGTAAGTAAATATTTTCTATGATGTAGCCCCTTAATTTCTTTCTTGATTTTTCACTTTTTGAAGAAGTTATTTCCTAAGTGGTTATTCTAGGGTTTATTACATACATCTTAACAGAGAGTATTTCTGTGTGGCATCTCATATCCTCTTCCCTGTTCGCAAAAGATAAATGAAATAAACATTACTCATGGGCCTGCCAAGCTACAGAAAAGATGGGGGGAGGTATAAATTAGGATTTGGGATTAGCAGGTACAAATTACCATGTATAAAATAGATTAACAAGGTCTCACTGTATAGTACAGGGAACTACATTCAGTATCTTGTAAAAACCTATAATGAAAAAGAATATGGAAAGGAAAATATATATGTATAATTGAATCATTATGCTGTACACCAGAAACTAACACAACACTGTAAATCAACTATACTTCAATAAAAAACAAACAAAAATACATCCTTAGAAAAACATTTAATCACTTGCTCAAACACAATCTAGAACAGGCCTGAAGAATGACTTCCAGGAGGCTCTGTACAGTATAGGTGAAGGGACTTCCGGAGAACTGGACACGTGCGCTGGTCTCTTCCCTGAACTATCATTGAGAAGTGTAAAAGGCTTGACGCACATGCACACACACATACACATACGCCCCGCTCCAGACAAAGAGATGGGAGAAGAGACAAGAGCACCAGCACTTCAGAAAGTGGGAAGCAGAAAGACAAATGATGACTGATTAGCAGACCCAGGAAAGTTCAATTCAAGGAACTTAATTTACACTGCAGAGCTCAGGGAGGGAGGGTATAGCTCAGTGGTAGAGTGCATGCCTGGCATGCACGAAGTCCTGGGTTCAATCCCCAGTACTGCCTCTAAATAAACAAACAAACAAAATTAAAAAAATTTATACGGCAGAACCCATAAAAAGCTCAGCAACTGGAAACAATAGGGCATCTCTGGAAGTGAGGTTGAAGGTGGGCCTAAAAACAAGAAAATTTGTAGAGAAAACTGATTACAAAATAGAACCTTTCAGTTCTCCTCACCTATTCCATTAGCTCAGCAATTGCCCCTTTCCCACCCAGGCATGTCACCAGAAACTTTTCTCTGGAGAGAGTGAAAATGAGAGTCTGGCCTAGGGGGAACCATCGACAGCTGTGGGCAGCTTCTGTAAGCAGAAGTTTCTACACTGAGTGAGCCAATGTTTTCCTCAGAGCAGAACACCATCAGTTAGGCTTATTCCCTGCAGGGTCGGAGACTGGAAGAACCTACTGTGAAAAATAAGACTAGCACCAAAGAAAAAACTCAATGAGCCAAGAAGGGGGTCCTTCCCAGTGGAGCCTGAGATATGGGCAGCCTTGTGGGAGACCTCCTACATTCTATTTTATTACTAATACATTATAAAGTATTTTGGGCCATGTTCTAGTACAAAGGCAATGCTTCAATATCTCAACTAAGTTTGGGCTTTTCTCAGGTCTTCTCCATGACATTTTTAGAAACTTAAATTGTACAGGACTTTTGCAGAAGGTTCGTCTTCATATCCAATTTAACTTTGATCTTAGCTTTAGTTGCAACATTGAGAAATTGACCTAGCCTCCTTTTTCCCTCCATGTATCTATATTGAGGGTAAAATGCTTCCTTCAAAAATTGTTGAGGACTACAGTAAATGAGTAATTATACACATACACACATATGTATATATAACACATACTATTAACATTATGTATCTGTGATAGTCATTGCATATGAATTCCTCCCCGTCACCCTTATGCTTAAATTCTTGGGTTAGCTTATATACTGACTACACTACTTTCACATCTAAAACTGATTGTCATTTCTCTCTATGGAAATGTCTAGAGGTTTCCTTTATCATACAGGTTTGGTGACTATATTTTCACAAACAAAAATTTGGTAAATTTTCCATCAGCTAGACAAAGGAGTTAAATTACAAATTAGTTAAATTGCTGGCTTTTTCAAAAGAACAAAGCCTCAATATTCTTGTGTATAAGGTTAGCTTTCAGTTCTTTTCCCTCCTTCCTGGTGTGCACTGGCTCATTTTAACCCAGCCAGTTCCCTTTGAAATCAGGCCATGTCACCAGGCTTTTGCCCACACTGTTCTCTTATCTTGGCATGACCTCCTCCCTCATTCAAACAGTGCTCAACCTGCCAAGCTCAGCCTGAGTCTTGCCACTTGGTATGTAATCTGCCTGACGAGCCCCTTGGGTACAGGGACTATGTTTTAAACTTTTGGAGGCATTTTCCTACCAACTTACCATAATGCCAGGTACTTGGCAGTTAATCAAAAATAAGTCTGAAGTTCTCTGAATTTCATATTTACACCCGCCAATTCCTTTTGCTAACACCTTTCTTACTCTTTCGAGATATTCAGTCCCTTTGTCATTACTTCCTTTATCTCCTAACATCTTGTCTAACGTATAGCTTTCCCTAAAACTCTCCTTACGCTTGAGGCCACAACAGAGAAGCATTTATAGAGCCATTCAAAGCCATTAGGATTATTGGCTGATTAAGATAAGCCGGATAAGGAAACCCAGTGGGAACTAGTTCCATTTTTTCTGGCTTTCTAATTTATCAAAGTCAAGTTCTCAGAGTCTAAATGTTTAATGAGTACTTTCTAAAAGATTTCATTGTCTTGTTTTGTTCTTATCACACTTGAGTGCTTAATGAACTTTTTTCCCAGGGCTTGCATCATGCCAGAGACTTGCTGTGTCTCCTTCCATCCTACCAGCACAAGATCATGGGTTTTCGTAAAAGAGCAGGACTTTTAGGTCCACAGAGATCACTTACAGCTTATAAATAAAACACTGGTTGGGCTTTTCCTAAATGTTTGATGAATGAATGACAAAATGAACAAAATAAATATAAGAGCAGAATACAAAGAATAAGAGAAGCAGAAAAGTTTCTCGTTACAGTGAAGTGTGCTTAATACACACGTGGATGGGGTGGGCTGGAGAAGTATTAGCAGAGTGATGATCTACATGGAATTTACCAAAAGCAAAGCCTGAAAATCAAACATTTCTCAGTACCAACATGAAGCCAGATTATATCCCTGATTTTTGTTCTAGATCAATTTATCTCTTTAAAGGATAAAGGCAATTGCTCAGGCCACCATAGTGTGATAGAAACAATTCTTGAGAGTACCTAAACTATCTCTGCTTTAATTCCATGCTCATCGAAAACTTCTTATCTATAATTTGATCTCTTTATGTGGACTGGCTGCCCAGGACAAAGTCCTGTTCAGATGAACCTTCTAGTTCTGGATCCAGGCCGATAGCTCAGTATAAAGCAATGTAATGGTATTTCTGTCAGTCAGTCAGTATCCTGGGAGCTTAGTTAGCTCACATCAGCCCCTCAGAGGCTGATCAGCTCCAAGTGAAATGGAATGGTTAAGCTCCTGAAGAACAAAGTCGTGATGGCTCCGTCCAAGTATGGCCACTCTCTGAGCCCCTGCTTGGACATCTTTAAAAAGTATGACATGAGTGAACTTAGAGATAGTTCAACTCAATTCTCCTATTTTACAGGAAAGAAGACTGAGTCCCAGAGTCCGAATGACACTGCCAACTAACTAGAAGCAACAGTGGGATAAGAAACATACACCACTTCACTCTCATCAGGAAAGGTAGCGTCAAAAGATAAATCAGGCTGTGGAAGGCAGCCGTGTGCTGGTTACTGAAAGGGCGTTATGTGAGCCACGTGTATTATTCAAGGAAGAAAGGATGCTGGTGCTTACTGGGCACCCACTAGGTGCCTGACACCGTTTTAAGGACTTTACTTGTATTATTCATTTAGTCCTCACAACAACCTTGTGAAGTTGCTAAATAATATTATTCCTATTTTATAAACGAGGTAACAGCACCTAGAAGAAATAAATTGCTGCAACTACTTAGAAGCAGATCTCAAATTCAAGCACCAGTCTATTTGACCTTCAAGTCCACAGCTTTAATTTTCTTCCTACTACATAGTTAGACCTGATAAATTCGTCTATAAATACCCAAGGAGTGTCAGAGCAGAGGAACTTCAAGTACAATATGCTTTTTTTTTCTTTTATGTCCTCTGTAAGTTATAAACCCACATTTTAAGCTCTGAGTACTGAAAATTGCTGTAACATTTCAGCCAGGAATATATATCAATCTAATTCCTTAAAACTTGTCAGAAGATTATGACAATATCCTATAATGATTTATTCTTAATTATAATTGTAGATTCTTAAGTTTTATACAAAAAAATACTAGCCTTATTCAAAAAATACCAGAGGCTGGGTTAATTTCTTCAGCGGAATACTGTGCTTTAAATTTCCCCATTAAACACCTAAACTTGGAAGTACGTATGGGAAAGTCAGAGACTCAAAAATTATATTGTAAGGGATTCTCCTTTTCCTACCCTTCAAGATCTTTCTCAAGAAGTGTAAGCTACAATGTCAAAAGGAGGAAGAAGGATGGTTCCCTTCCAAATAAATCTCAAGGCATGGTGTCAACTGAGGCAGGGAGTCAGACAGCTGCCAAGAAGCAAGAATAATAGATTTTTTTGGTTTATATGCTAATACTAAATCAAATGCTAATTCAAATTAACTTCTTCTGATTTAAGGGACTCTGTCAGAAACCAAAGAGTCTGGAAGATTTTAATTCATTGTTTATTTACTTGATGGTCTTATTAGTAACTTAAGCTACTAAGATGCATTAATTCTAGATACTTAACCAAGAGACTGCTTATATAAGTGTAAGTCAAACACTAGGGGCTCAGAGGAAGAGGGTGGGAAGGGATAGATTGGGAGTTCGAGATTTGCAGATACTAACTAATACATATATAAAATAGATAAACAACAAGTTTATAATGTACAGCACAGGGAACCATGTTCAATGTCTTGTAGTAACTTACGGTGAAAAAGAATATGAAAACGAATATATGTATGTTCCTATATGACTGAAGTATTGTGCTGTACACCAGAAATTGACACTACATTGTAAACGGACTACTTCAATAAAAATATATTAAAAAAAACAAAAACAAAAACAAAATGGGAGCTCAAATCCAACTCACGGAGGTGTTCTGCTTGGACCACAGAATTTTATTTTAATGTGAGATTCAACATTTTAAAAAGATAAAAAAAGATCACATTTAAAACATTCAGATCTTAAGCTTATTTAGAAAAAAAAAGATTTGGCAGCCATGGGCTCATTTTCCCACGTGGCCACAGTCTGCTGAAGCTGTCAACTGTCCCTTTAGAGGGGTGTGGTCACTGGGCCACAGCTCCTGGCAGCCCCCCTCCCTCCTGTGCTCACCTTCCCCACCCCTGCAGGCATCTGAGTTTGTGACTCCTACTTTATAGGAACTGGACAAGGGAAGCGCAGGAATTTTTTTTTTAAATAAAAAAGACATAGTCCATATCACTTAGTCAATGTACTAGGCAGCAAAAAACAAAACAAAACAAAAAAACCCCACTGCTTCTCTATATGGTAGGTCACAGTATTTTCGGACACCTGATATCAACTGGCCTCATAACAGAGGAAACTTTTAAAGTGGTCTAAGTCCTTCAGCATAAATATTGTTTAAATGAAGCACGGTACTATTCTGGGCCAAGACTAAATTCTAGGTGACTGTTTCAAAAGAACTCTTGTCTGCTGTCAATTACAAAATAGCTCTTCATGTACACACAGGGAAATACATACAAGATCTTGTGGTAGCTCACAGTGAAAAAAAATGTGACAATGAATATATGTATATTCATGTATAACTAAAAAATTGTGCTCTACACTGGAATTTGACACAACATTGTAAAATGACTATAACTCAATTAAAAAATGTTAAAAAAAATAGCTCTTCAAATTTTTCTACCACTTCTAATATTCAAGCTGAATTTATCCAAGATAAAAAGAGGACACAGTTTCTTTGCCTCTTTAATACCTCAGCATATTCTTTCCAATAATTAGACTCTTCTTTTTATCAGTAACTATGGTTCACCTCACACTCCAAAGCCAAATCAAAATACTTGACCAGGATCAGAAATACGGTCATGATATATGAATCCTCTATCAAGTTAGCTCTCAACAGTTCCTGATTTTTTGCCCAGCAGGTGGCGAGATAGCAAATTTAAGATTTCACGTCAACTAGCACCTTTTTTAGAAAGGGCGATTTCCTGAGTATCTTCGGAAATAACTTTCAGGCCCCCTCCCTTAGCCCTCTGCTCCTTCAAGCTCAATTTGCCCTCCTCCCTAATATACGATGGCACTCCCTTTGTTGGCCAGTTATTTTGCAAAGAATGGGAAGCAAAAAGAACTGCCAAGGACTCTGCCCAAGGTCACAGAAAAAAAAGGCAAAACAAGGACTTGGACTTCCTTAGACTTGGCCCAGGGAGTCAGGAAACAGTGATCTCTGAACATCATTTCTAGTGTGCCAAGATTATTTGTGGCAGAATATTTAAGGGTATAAATTAAAAAGGAGGAAGTGAGGGAAGCCAAGGTGTGCGTGTCCCACAGGGAAAGAAAACAAAGTCCTCAGGTTTTTAAAGAGGGAGATGTAGAGAAATGGGTCGAACGTGGTCCAGTGGGCATATGGGGGAGAGGAAGGAAAGGGGAAGCGGTGTGCAACGGGCAGGAGGAGAGGAGCTGAGAGTAAGAACGCACAGTGCGGAGGGGAGGGGGCCCTGTACTAGGCGGGCAGCCGGGCAGGTCACGGAAACCATTCATGAGCACACAGACGACTCAGACATGTGCGTGTCCTGAAGGTGATTCCTGATCAGAAGCCGGACGGACACTAAATCCCCATCAAGGAAACAGAGACAAAAAGAAGATCCATAAAACACAGGAGAAAACGCACACAGTTAAACGTACCTGTCCCCTCCTCACGTGAGAGGGGCTCACAGGCGGGTGAGAAAATGCCTGCACGTGGCCCAGAGGTGGCCCAGCCCAGGGGTTAAGGGCACCGACTCTGCAACCAGCCTAGCCCAGCTGCCTGGGTTTGAATCCAAATCCTACTGCTCACTAGCTGGCTGACCCTAAGTAAGTTACTCAACCTCTCTGGGCCTGTTCTCTCTTCTGTAAAAATGATACTGTTAAAGAAGTAAATTAAATAAAACACTGAGAAGAGTGTTTGGCACAGAGCAAGTGCTATGTAAGTTAAATAGAGCAAGTAGCACGTGTACAAAGGAGTGTGCAGAGGAGACTCCTGTGCTCAAACCCTGAAACAGTTACGGTATGAAAACAAAGCATCTTTTCCTAGCTACATACACAGATTCTTGTAGGAAGAACACCCACAAAACTCAGACATTCTGAAATTTATGTAACCAGATGGCTACCCAAGCAGGATCTACAGGGATAGAGAACTCGGTGGCGAGGGAGCTGGAGAAGACTGGACTTGGGGAGCAATGCACACCACACACACTACCTAAGAATCCGCAGATGAGCTTGGACTCCGGGCTCCGGATGCCAGGCCGTCGGCCGGGCTGTGGTGCCGGGGGCTGAGGGCAGCAGCTGGGAGGGCTGGACCAGTGTGCTAAGACCCCTGGTGTCCTCCGCTGCCCATGTAACAGGAGGGCGGCAGACACAGAGCCGAGCTGCCTCCCTGCCTCCTCTACTGCATTTCCCCTCGCGTCGCCTCTTCACTCTCCTGCTGCCGCCTTAGTTCAGGCCTCCGCTCCCTCGGGTTGCCTGGGTTTCTGGATTGGCTCTGCCGCTGGACTTCCTGCCCCCACCTCTGCACTCCCATCATCCTCCATGCTGCTCCCAGGGTCAATCACCCTGAACAAACATGTGATCATGCCATTCTCCTCCTTTTCAGCCTCCCCTGACGGACTTCCCATTCTCAATAATACAAAATTCAAACTTGACGCAGTAGATGCTCCGTTATCTTGCTCCAATGTCCCCGTGTAGTTTCATCTTTCACCTCTCTACTCAACCAGTTCTAATCCACCCTGAACTTCTCACTGTTCCCTGAATATCCTGTATCCTCTGATGCTGTGCCTGGACCCCACTTTATGACCTTTTCTGTCAGGAAAAGTCCTGTTCTTCCTCCAAGACCCACCTTAACTGTCCTCTCCTATGGAATGTCCCCCTCAGTTCCCTAAGCAGAGAAAGTTCTTCATGTTCTGAGTGCCCACCACAGCATGACCAAGCGTCTGGAACAATGCATGCCACCCAGGACTGTCATTTACTTGTCTAGGTGTCTGAGTTCCCATCAACCCCTTGGTGCCTCAAAGAGAGAGCCAACTGTTCTACTAATTTTTGAAAACTCCCAGACCCACTGTAGTACCTTGCATACCTCTCAAAATATATTGGTTGAATCAAACATAACCCTTCCATAAAATCGGGAAAAGAGACTTAGTTCTAACAGCTTAAGCAGAAGATGAGAAAACAACTGAGTCCGCTTTGCAGCGTCTACAGCTTTGCCGTCAAGGTGGGTAGACCGGCCTCCGCTCACCGCTGAGTGTCCTTGTTCTTCCACAAGGAGGCAGACTGCGCCTTGGGCACTCGTTCAATGAAGTTCACCAGCTCTTCCATGAGGAGCCTGAGTTTAAACAAAGAAGTAATGAACACTCAGGAAAGAATTTGAAAGACACGGCATGCTAACGCTGCAGCCAAGGGAGATGGGCTTGTCTGTGTTCCCCTCCCCAGTCACCTTTCTTTCTGTTGCATATAAACTGGGGCACGGTTTTACATTAAGCTGAACAAAACCCCAGCCTTCTCATTGAATTTCCACGTTAAAAATTCTGAATGTAAATGATTTAATTCGCGTTTAAAATAAGCCTGGAGTGTTTCTTGTCTCTACACGCTGAAACATATAAGCCTGTGGTTTCACCCTCACTCTTAAAATCTCTGCCTTTTTTTAATGTGATTAAAAATACAAAAGGAAAAAAGCTAAATGAGTATGAAGTACCGGATGCTGGTGGCAGCAAAAGTGGGAGTAGAGTTTTTTTTTACTGACAATGTTATATATTAAGTGGACATTTTAAACTAGCAAAGTAAGTTTTCTTTTTTAAAAAATATTTTATTTATTTATTGGCTTTGTTTGTTTTGGGGAGGAAGTAGTTCGGTTTATTAATTTACTTATTTATTTTAACGGCGTTACTGGGGACTGAACCCAGGACCTTGTGCATGCTAGGCACGCACTCTACCTCTGAGCTATATACCCTATTTCCAAAATAAGTTTCCTTGATATGTTTTAGGAATTAACACAATTCCACATGGATGAATACTCTAAGGACTAATCCTAAAAATCTAACTCAAGGACCTGCAAAAGGACAGGCTCTGTAGATCACAAGATGGATTACCACAGGTTCACAACTGAGGGAATCTAAGAAATGCCTCTCTTGACCGGCTCAATGACCCACATGCTCTGAGGGACACATGAACAGAGCACTGCTACGGTCCTGGATGGCTGGAGATTGACC